>NW_027421771.1:0-91918 GCF_009905375.1 Apium graveolens
AAGATGTGTTGACTACGGCACTTCAGACTCCTGAGCACGCAGGAAGGGTTCGAGGGGTTGGCGGCTTTGTCACTCCAACAGCATTCTTCAATTTGCCGAAAGTGAAAAGACTAAAATTACCAAGGCAGAGTTGTTGGATCAGTTGGAAAGAAATTAGCGGGAGATGGCTGAACTTAAGGCCTTGGTTAATGCTTCGAATGGTCACTCTCCTATGTTCTCTGACAAATCAAGTTATCAAGTACCTGCTAATAAGAGGGAGCTGCTGATAAGCGGAATGTTGGAGTTGCTGTTAAACCGCTGAGTGCCAAACAGTTGTTGGTAAATGATGAAGACTTTGTTGGTTTTGACCCCTCTCCTCCGAGCGGAAAGAAGGTAAAATATTATTAAGATCTACTAGATATGCCTACAGACTTGGGATTTATGCAATAAAATTAAATTGATCCCTCACTATAATGTAGGGTCCACAGTCATGTGAGCTTGCACTGGATTGCATAGAGAACAAGGTTGCTTTTGGAACAGTTTTTGATGATCACGAAGAGATGAATGTTTCAGTACACGGAGTGCCTCTAAAGCCCGGACATGTTCGTGTGTCGGTTGACGGACACATCCAGCCAGAGGCATCGGTTTCAGTGCCCATACCTGGTGAAATTGAGGTTGTACGCCAAGCAGTTGGCTCTCACGTAGCATGGCCTCGTGAATTGATCATCTACCCAACTGTGGCGGTATGTTATATAAAAATTATGTCAATATACTCTGAATTGATTGTTGCATTCTATAGTAGTTATGTCAATAATAACCGATTATTCTTGTTTTATTTAATTCTGTGTAGAAAAAGAAAAAGGAAGTGTTGCAGGGGCAGTCTAAGCGGAAAGATGAGTTGCAGAAACTTCAAGATGATTATAGAAAAATGAAGCTAAACAAGAATGTGCCAAAGCAGTACAAGGTGTTATACAAACATGCTGCAGTCTTCATGAAAGCCACTGGGGAGTCAATACCAATTCCGTGTGATTCGGACGTGTTTGGGACTGAGAAAATAATTTATATATTGCATGAAAATGTGAAAGCATTGTTGGAGTTCGATATGATTGGCCAAGCTGCAATATCTGCTTATATGGCGTAAGTTAATTTTTTATCGTTACATATTCAATATTCATGTTTTATACGGATATTATAAGTAATGTAATTCACTCCCTGGTAGGCTCTTGCAAAGACTGATTAAGATTGAGAGGAAGAATGATGATGTGGTCTTATATGGATTTTTCGATCCAGGAGCTACATTTACGTTGAACAAATCTTTTCATTCTTATTTTGTTAATCGGTTGAAAGAGAGTAGTCCCTATCGCATGTACTTCATGCCACATAATCATAAGTAAGTATTTTTAATTTAGACATGCTTTTACAAATTAATAATTTAGGTAGTTTTTTTAAAATTTCTGACTTGTGTTTTTCTTTTTTTTTTTTATAAACATAGTTGCCACTGGATTTTGGTTGTAATTTGGGATGGCGACATTTAAATTCTGAACCCTCTGCCACATCCAACACATTTTGATGAGTTGGAAAAATCATTAACAGAGTAATATATTTCTGTTAATTACTATATATAAATATATATATAGTAAATATTCTCCCTTTTGAAAAATAATCATGTATATTATGTTGTTCTGCAATGTAGAGCGATGAAATCCTACAATGCTCAAACTGGAAGGGGAAATAAAGCTCCTCAGATAAAGAATCTTCTTGTAAGTTTTTTGTATTTTTTTATCACTTTATAATTTTAATTAATTTCTGGTGCTAATTAGATTTTATATTGTAACAGGGATCTCCCAAACAACCAGGAGGGGTTGAATGTGGCTATGTTATAATGCGATACATGAAAGATATCATTGCTGATAAGGAGCTATCTTTTACTACCAAGGTATATATGCAAATCATTTCCGATAGATGGCATGTAGAATTTTTTTGTGTAGTTTTCAGGACAGATAAATATGAGTGCCATTTTTATTATCAGTTTTTATTATTAGTGATTTCCAGATGGATCTTGTTTTATTAGTGATAAGGAACTATCTGGTATATAGTTTTGGATTAACGAAGAAAATTACGGTTAAATATAGAAAATGTCCTCTTTAGTTAAATTATAAATAGTTGGTTCTGTTTATTTTTAATTATACATATGGCAATTCTGGTTAATAATATTCTGGTTGCTAATTTTTACGTGTGTTTTATAGTGGGCAGCCAAAACTCGAAAGTCCTACACAAGGCAGGAGCTGGATGAGGTGCGGATGGAGGTGCTTGAATTTATCCAAGACAAAATGTAAAAATGATAAGTATCTATATATAGCTTTCCTCTGAACTATGTGAATTGATATTGTGTTTGCTGGTGGTTGGTGGTTAATTAAGGGATGTTTGGTGACAATTACATCCATCATTCTGATTTATGTTTGGAATTGTCGAAATTTGACAAGTGGTACATATTAACTAGTCAAACACGTTTAGAATGTTGGATGTAATAACTAGAGAATTTGGGTTTTATTATTTTTAGTTGGGATGTTTATTTTAGACTTGGAATGTAATGTCCGAATTGAGCTCTTGTTGGATTGAATGTTAGTAAATTTGGTATCAATGTATACCTCTATATTTTTACAAATTTGGTTGGATGTATTGCATATTGTTGGTATTTTTCTGGTTGAAAATGCAATTGGTTCCCTGGGCTATTAATAGTACCAGGATGGCATATGCAATTTACAGTATATATAAACATCAGAATGGTAATTTAAAACGATGTAAAAATGAACAAAAGACATCAGGTGAAACAATATTAAAAGAAAAAGAACTACAAAAACCAATGTCAAATAGTCATTTGACATCGGTTCTGTAAAAAAATCAATGTATTTTAAGCCAAATAACATCGAATTTTCAATAGCTGATGTCTTAAATTTTACAATATTAAAGATTAAACATCGGTTAGAAAAAAACACTGATGTTAAACAAAAGGATTTAACATCACCAAATGAACGAAACCGATGTCTAACCCATTATTTTACATCGGTTGATAAAAGTACCCGATGTCTGATGGACCATTTCACATCGGTCAGACAACATAACCGATGTTTGATCTAGATTTTCACATCGGTTTGTTTGAAAGATTTTTAAAAAAATATCTTTTAGAGCTTGTAGGTTTCATGTTTTAATGGATAATTACCCCATAATATATATTCACCTAGAAATACTGTAATATAAGCTAAAATTTGTTGCAAAGACATCAGAATTATTCTTAAAACCGATGTATAGCACTGTAATAGACATCGGCTGTGAACCGATGTCAAAGCCTGATGACATTTAACATCACACGCGAAGACATCGGCTCAGTTTTTTTTAACATCGGTTCAGAACCGATGTCTGATCCCATATTTTTAGTAGTGTAAAAGCAAATCTTTACTTTTATTTAGATAAAACAGGGATTTATCTATTGTATCTCTTTTGAATGCACTTTCAAGTAGAAACTGAGCAAGGGTTTCATACCATGCTCTAGGTGCTTGCTTCAGTCCATAGAGTGCTTTATCAAGTCTATAAACATAATCAGGATGTTTAGGATCGACAAATCCTAGTGGTTGTTCAACATAGACTTCTTCTTCAAGTTCTCCATTGAGAAATGCACTCTTGATATCCATCTGGAAGACTTTGAACTTCTTGTGAGTAACATATGCCAAGAAGATTCTAATTGCTTCCAACCTAACAACAGGAGCAAATGTCTCATCATAGTCAATACCTTCCTGTTGAGAATATCCTTTTTCCACCAATCTTTCCTTGTTTCTGATGATTGTTCCATCGAGATCAGTCTTATTTCTAAAGACCCACTTTGTGCCCAAAATTGACATGTTCTTAGGTCTAGGTACCAGATTCCACACTTCATTTCTTTCGAACTCATTCAATTCTTCTTATATGGCCATGACCCAATCTGCATTCTTCAGTGCATCTTCTACTTTCTTTGGCTCTTTTTTGAAAGTAGATTATGATATAAACATTCATTCTGAGTTGCACTTATTGTCTTTACACCATCATCAGGATTTCCAATGATCAGATCAGGAGTATGATTCTTAGTCCATTTTATGGCACTGGGAAGTATCCTTCTGGAACTAGATGCTCCCCCTAAATTGTATGCCTCATCAAATCCATTTGAGGCTCCCCCTAAATCTGTTGGGTTATTTCCTGATGAATTATTGGGACTTGACTCATGTTCTTCTGATATTGAATCACATTATATTGAGAAGAACTTTAAGATGATTCTTCAGTGTTAGTATCATCAGCTGACCTTCGCTGTTGCTCCCCCTCAACTTGTGTAGGCTCATTAGCACAATGATTATCTTCAGAATCTGAAGGAGTGTCAGGATTTAGATCATCAGGATTTGACAGTTCATTAGAGTTTGATCCAGATTCCAACAATGCTTTTTCATTTGCAAATATTAGACTTTCATGAGTGTCTTCTTCAAAACCAGGAATCTTCTTATCATCAAAAGATATATTGATGGAGATTACAACAGTGTGTGTTCTTAGATTGAACACTCTGTAAGCTTTTGATGGTGAGTATCCAATAAAGATTCCTTCATCAGCCTTTGATTCAAACTTTCCAAGCTGATCAATATGAGTTCTTAAAATAAAGCACTTACATCCAAATAAATGAAAATGTTTGAGGCTGAGCTTCTTTTCTTTTAGCATTTGATAAGGATTAACACCATGTCTATTTATCAGAGTGACATTCTGAGTATAACATGCTGTGTTTACTGCTTCAGCCCAGAATAAGTGGGTAGTTTTGCTTCTTCTAGCAGAGTTCTACCAGCTTCAATTAGGTTCTGTTTTTCCTCTCAACAACACCATTTTGTTGAGGTGTACCGGGAGTTGACAATTGTTGCTCTATACATTTGTACTTACAGAATTCCTTTATCTTTGAGTTTTTGAATTCAGTGCCATTCTCACTTCTCAGGATTTTCACTTTGTGGGTAGATCCATTTTCAATTTGCCTTATGTGATCCAGAAGAATTTCTGGAGCTTCATCTTTCCTATGTAGAAAATAGACCCATATATCTAGTGAAATCATCAACAATTACAAGTGTGTACCTTTTCTTGTTGATGGACATTATATTTACTAGTCCAAAAAGGTCCAGGTGCAACATGTGATATAGCTCAGAGATAGAGAATTCTGTTTTGGTTTTGAAAGATACTCTTCTTTGTTTAGACTTTTGGCAAGCATCACAAAGACCATCACTTGAGTATAGCATGTTTGGCAATCCTCTTACAAGCTCCTTCTTGGCAAGTTCATTGATTGAGTTGAAATTGAGATGTGAGAGCTTCTTATGCTAGTTCCAGCTCTGATCTACTGATGCCTTAGAGATAAGGCAAGTAACTTCCTTTTCAAGACTTTCATGTAGCCTTGCTTCATAAATATTACCATGTCTGTATCCTATCAAGACAATTTTCTTTGACTTGTTATGAACAACTTCGTAGTGTGAGTCTTAGTATATAACATGATAACCTTTGTTAGTGATTTGACTGATGCTCAGAAGATTATGCTTCAGTCCTTCCACTAGAACTACATTCTCTATTGCTACCTTTCCAATTATCAAGTTGCCATATCCCAGAGTATGTCCTACATTTCCATCTCTATAAGATACATCTGGGCCAGCCTTCTTCTCAAATTCTGACAGCAGGGATTTATTTCCAGTCATGTGTCCTGAAAATCCACTATCCAAGATAAGTGTATTTTTCTTGTTACCCTGTAATCAAAAGAATAATCAATTAGAAGGACTTTTAAGGACCCACACTTGTTGGGCCCTCTTTTTGGACAACTTAAGCCTTTGTGTGTCAGGAGTACTTTTGACAGTCTTTCCTTTGTCAGGATTTGTCTTGTCAGAAGCAAGTTTAGTAAAACCAACAGAATTAATCACACAAGCAACTTTATTAAACTTAGGCAAATGTTCATAGTAATTGTGATAGAACTTGTGATAAGAACTACAAGTATAAATCAAATGCCAACTACTACCACAATGAAAACAAGGATTTTGTGGTTTATAAAATACTGATCTACCCCTAACATCAGACTCAGGAATAGCAGTTTTCCTTTTCTTATTCCTCCTGTAATCAATAGCAAGATAATTAGTATCTCCACAGTTAAAACAAGTTTTCCTAGGAGCATTGGGAACAACCTTGTAAATTGAATCCTTAGAAATACCTTGCTTACCATTCCTGTTTCTCTTAGGACTTTTTGCTTGAGGTTTGTCAATACCTCATATATTTTTTTTCAATTAATTTGCTGACAAAAGTCCTATGTTTTTTTTTTCTTAACAGACTTAATGGTTTCCTTGCTTTTCTTTCTTTGAGTTTTATCATTTACCAGTTCTTCTTGTGATACTGATGTTGAACCCTTTTCAAAAGTAGATTTGGGTTCATCAGCTTCTGATTAAATAAACTTAACAGGAGTTTTAAGGGAAATTTTATTTTCAGTGTCAACATCCTTAATTCCATCTTTATAGCCTAGGCATCCTTTCCAGTTTTTCTTTGAGATCATCTCATGAACCTTTTTTCCTGAATCAGTCCAGGCTTTAAGGGTTTTTCTCTCATTCTCCAGATTCTTTTCTAACATACTGTATCTAGCCTCAAGAATCTTAACTGTATGTATCAAGTCAGACTCTAACTGATCATTCCTAGATTTCAATGTCTTAATTTCAGTTATAAGTCTATCATTTTCTAAAGTCTTATTCTTAAAACTACCATGCAAAGATTTAAGAATAGATTTCAATTCAGATATATTTTCAGTATCAAAAGTGAAGAAAGGAGTTTGTACCTTAGGCTCAGAAGCAGCAGGATCATCAAGACTGTCCATCAGTGCATATCATGTATTTTCATCTTCAGAGTCAGAGGAGTCCACCCAATTCTTGCTTGAAGTGATCAGGGCTTTGCTCTTCCCTTGATCATTTTTATTTTCTTGCACTCTGAGGCAAAGTGACCAGGTTCAGCACAGTTGTAACACTTGATCTTTGTCCTGTCTAGCTTCCCAGCTTTAGAGTCCTTTCCATCTTTTCTCCCAATTGACTTCTTTTCACCTCCAATGAACTTCTTCCTGAAGCTTCTGTTGTTCCTAGACTTCCTGAATTGCATTCTCCTGAAGCCCTTAACCAGTAATGCAGCCATTTGCATGACATCAGAATTTGTCATGTTCTCATCAGTTTCAAAATCAGTATCATCATCTGGAAATGATGATGAATCATCAGTATCTAATTCTGGCAATTTGTTCTTCTTTCGTACAGCTCCAACAGACTTTTCTTTTGAAGCTTTATCATTAACTTTCAAAGCAACAGATTTCCCTTTGCTGCTTTTCCTCTCTATCCTTTGCGAACCTCCAAATTATGAGTTCTTACCATGCCATAGACTTCATCCAGAGTAATTACGTCCAAATCATACTGATATCGTATGATTGAAGTCTGAGTCTCCCATTCTTCACTTAATGCTCTTAAAAAATTGGTGTTTAAATCCTCTCGATCATACACCTTTCCTACCAAAGACAGATTATTGAGTAGAGTCAGAAATCTGTCATAGATATCAGTGAGACTTTCATCAGGCTTGGCCTCAAAGTGTTCATATTCTTGAATCAGAATATCCCTTCTGTTCTTCTTGATGGCCATGGTTCCTTGACATTGAGTTTCAAAGCATCCCATATTTCTTTGGCAGTCTTGTAGGCTATGATCCTATTTGACATCACAGAATTAAACTGTTATGCAAAATGTTTATTACCTTTGCATCTTTCAACACAACTACTTTCTCTTCTGGTGTCCATTCTATCTTCTCCTTCAGTTGATAGTGTTCAGCAACCGAAGGAGTTGCAAGCACCAGTTTTGTTGGCATGAAGGGTCAATCATTGATTACGTCTAGATAATCTGGATCTGTAGCTTCCAGGTACATGAGCATCTTCACCTTCCATGTTGGATATTCAGTCTTTTTCAGAATGGGAATTTTAATACTTTCATACTTGTTCAGAGACATATTTAGATCGTTTCTGATTATAAATTTATCAGTGTGCTCTGATACCAATTGTTTCCAGTAAAGATACAATTGTTCAGGGGGGTTGGATACAATTGTATAAATATTTCGAACAAGTAATAAAATATAACAGCTTTTTATATTTATGATAAAAACTGTTACAAAATTCTCTCAAGAAATACCGATGTTCTTGAGAGCTGCTAGGTCGAATGATCCTCGAGTGTTGTTCACTATGTGATGACCTAAACCGTGTTTATATACTACACAGCTACAACAGATTAATCTAAGATATACATTATCAAAAACTAACCGAAACTGATACATATCTTAAACTAAACAGATAAAGTCCTATCTCTCAGACGTAACAGATATCTGCTCCCCATTATAAGGAACAAAACAAATCCTCTAATGCTGACTGTCTTCAAATACTGATGTCATACAAATCCTGATGACATACCAAATCCTGACGGTACATCAGATCCCGATGACATCTGAACAGCCAGATCCTGAGCTTCTTCTGATCATTGAGAATTCAATATATAACAAAGCCAACAAAAGATTTAATCCCAATTCCTTGACTCCCAGCGACCCAAAAAGATGACTTTTATTGGAGCTTCTTTAAAGGAACCCCTGACGTTGATAAAGTTCTGACAAGAGAACAATGACATTTTTGCGTGGTCAGCAGTTGATATGCCGAGTATTGTTTTGAATTGATAACTCATAAGCTAAATATCGACCCTAACCGAAATACAGTAAAGCAAAAGAAAATGAGTTTTGCTTTGAAAAGAAAAGAGGCCATAAAACATAAGGTAAAAAAGCTCTTAGAGGTTGGGTTCAATGAGGAAATACAATTCATGGAATGATTGGCTAATCGGTGATGGTGAAAAAAGCTAATGGAAAGTGGAGGATGTATGTTGACTTCACTAACCTGAACGATGCATGTCCAAAGGATAATTTTCCTTTCCCACAGATAGACACTTTGATAGATTCCACTGGAGGGCATGAGATGCTGAGTTTCATGGATGGATTGAGCGGCTATAATCAAATCAAAATGCATAAAAATGACAATCCAAAAGGTATTATTCATCACCAACTTTGGTATTTTTTTATTATCTTGATTATGACATTTGGTCTCAAGAATGCAGGAGCCACTTACCAATGGTTGGTGAATAAGATTTTTAAGGATCTTATTGGAAAGATCATGGAGGTCTACGAAGATGACATGTTAGTCAAGAGCCTTCTAAAGGTTGATCATATAGCCCATTTGAGGAAAACTTTTGAGGTTTTGAGATATCACAAGATGATGTTGAATTTCGCCAGGTGTCCTTTTGGTGTAGGATCTGGAAAGTTTTTAGGATTAATGGTCTCCAGAGGGGAATTGAGGCCAATCCTAACATGATAAAGGCCATCCTGGATATGGAACATCCACGCTCTGTAAAGGACATTCAGAAACACAATGAAATGATTACTGCTTTGGGACGGTTCATCTCCAAGTCCGGAGACAAGTGCCAGCCATTCTTCAAATCTTTAAAGAAAGTAAAAGATTTTTCCTGGACCGATGAATGTCAGATGTCGTTTAAGGAATTAAAGAAATACAAGGTTCAAGCCCCGTTGTTGGCCAAACCAGTTCAGAATGAAACTCTGTATTTGTACTTGGTTGTTTTTGAAAGAGCCTTGAGCGTTGTATTGGTAAAAAAGGAAGCCAAAACCCATAAACATATCTATTATGTCAACAAGATTCTACACGCAGCTGAGTTGAACTATTAACTATAGTAAAAGTTTGCTTTGGCCTTGGTCATGACTTTAAGAAAGTTACTCCCTACTTCCAAGCACATAAAATCGAAGTGTTAAAAAATATAAGCCTTTGAGAAACATCATCCATAGTTCTAAGGTCAGTGGAAGGCTGATCAAATGGGCCTATAGAGCTTGAAGAATTGACATTAAGTATAAGCCTAGACCATCGATAATAGCTCAGTCTTGACTGACTTCGTGGTTGAATGTACTATTGACAACCAAGAAGTCGGAGGCAGGAAGATATAAATCAAGGGCAATGGATGGCCAAGATGGAGAAAAGATAGTTGAGAACAAAGAGTTCTGAGTGCTCTATTTAATGGGGCATTGAAAAAAATTCAAGTGGAGCGGGATGATTTTACAAAGCCTCGATGGTGTCTTGATTGAGTATAATATAAAGTAAGATTTTCCTTCCACAAATAATGAGGCGGAATATGAAGCCCCACATTGCAGGACTTGGCTTAGCTGGAACCTTGAGGGTTAAAAACTTGAAGGTCTGTGGAGACTCGAAACTTGTGGTGTCCCAGGTCAATGGAGAATTTGAGGACGAGAGATGAGACCATGGCCATATATGATGCGACTTGTGAGAGCTGTGTGACTTAGTTTGATGACTGTCATATTTGTATAGGGGACAAGTAAAAAGCCAATCAACTAAAGCATGGTGGTAAAACTAGTTTTATGGCACTTATCGGTATTTCTTGGAACCAGATAAACCGTTGAGAATGATTATAAAGTTTGGAATAACCTGAAGCACATTCAGTTTACATGTTGTTATTTAGGATCGCTAGTATGGAGTCTTTGTGAGGATATGCAGTTTCCTCCTTCAGGAAAGACGTCTCAAAGAAAATGGAAGAACTATGGTGTGACACATTTATATGTCTATCTCTGTAAAACACCTAATAGAACACCAGGAAAGTTGTTTATTGCCTTGAAGATATAGACTTAGTAAATTAGCTTCAAAGCTACGTCACAAATTTAACACAAATAATTATTCAATATAATTTACTATGGTTTATCTTGTAGAACACCTCATAAACAAATAATTAGTTAAGAGTAAAATTTTACAATATGCTAGAGAACCTTTGTGTCTACTATGTATGAAATTTTTTTAGTGAATTTAAAAAAAAGTACTTGCACATTTTTCAGAAGCAAGGAACTTTTTATTTTTTTAATAGTAATCATATTTGTACTTTAAATTTGATCAAAATTTGTCGCTTTTATAAACTCGACCAACTCAAATGGAGTCATATTTATAATTTTTGACCAAAAAGTAACCTAGTCAAATTATAAAATTGATTGATTTTAACGTCGTTGGCCGACACATTTGTAACAACAGGCGGGAAATTCAATTTTTTATCGAAATTTTTGAGACAAAAGTCAAAATATAAAATTGACTGTTCGAAGTCAATTTTAGTCTATCAAAATTGAAAAATTGAGCAATCATATTTAGTCCGTCAAATTTAACTAAATTTGACCTATTTAGCTAAATTTGACCGGCCTAGTACGTCAAATTTAATTAAATTTGACATTTTTAGCTAAATTTGACCATCCTAATAATGACCAATGCAATTCAGTCATATTTAACTTAATTTGACCATTGGCGGTCATTTTTGCTTAAATATGACCAAAACATTTTGATCAAATTTAGCCAATGTTTCTCCTAACAATATAAAAGTTAAAGGAAGTTTAAAGATACAACGCTATTATTTAGCTTTATTAAGCCTATTTAAAAATAGTAGTACTTTTTATTTTTATCTTAATGACACTATATGATTAATTGACACTTTTCTTGAGTGTTAATATAGGAAATATGAAAATTTAGCTGAATATTGCTCTTTTCACTTTGATTACACCATACAAAATGTATATAATAATTATCTTATGGGTAAATATTGTATTTAGTATGTATGTGTGTGAATTCGAATATATATGTACAAAAAGCATAATATATAGACAGATTTCTATAAAATTCTGCGTAAATATGAATTTTTACTTCTTATTTCACATGATTATATATATGAATTATTTTTTCACTTATTTTTTAATCAACTTATGTTGATATTTTTATTTTATAAATGCGAACATGATAAAAAAATACAATGTACATTTAAGATCAATATAAGTTTGAAATTAATCACATATACTCATATAAGAATAACAATAATAATAATAATAATAATAATAATAATAATATAATAATAAAATTTAATGTAATAATAACAACAACAACACGAATTATAATGATAATGATAATAATAATAATAATAATAATAATAATAATAATAAATAATAATAGTGGAAGTTTACTTAATTCTAAACTTCGTATATTATAGGATTACTAGTCATTTTCTGCTCCAGATAAGCACAACATTAGTTAGCCAACATTAGTTAGCCATTGGCAACAAATGTTATAGAAGTTTCTCTGGGCCTTGGCTACAAATGTAAACATATTAGGTTTAATTAATTCAATATTATTTATGCTTGTAGGCTAATTTGAAAGAATGTCCAAAATACCCCATTTTTCCAGCCCCAACTGCCAAAAATACCCAGATGCGCGCGAACTGCCCAAAATACCGACAGATTACGCTTTACATTACTGCGATACAACCTTCAGTTTTTTTGTAAAGGACACGCATGTGGACTATGCGTACTCACTTTTTTTGAAAAACAAGGAATACACATTTCACACATGCGTATTCCCTAAAAACAAAAAATGAAATACGCATTTCACATATGTGTATCCTTTATAAATTTTAAAAAACGAAATTCGCATGTTGGACATGCGTATTCAACACGTAATTTGGACACTCCGTCCCGCCAAATGGTATTTTGGGTACTAAGCCCCCAAATGGTGGCTATTTTGGTTTTTCACCCGGCTAATATTTCAAAAATATTTAGAGGATTAAAAATATAAAATATTTTTTAAAAAATCTAGTTTTCTAAAATACAATTTAATGATTCAACATAAAGGTTTGTAAATAGTGGTGACAAATAAAAATAAAAACTAATACTGTCATGTTATTTTTTTAGTTATAGTCATTACTATAAGAATTTTGTTATGATTATGTATAATTGATTGCTACAAAATAATAATAATTTGGATTTTATTCTTAATTCATTTTGTTTATTGAAAGTTAAATCTGCTTTTATTGTATGTAAATTTAATCATGCTTTAGGAGTTTGATAGTCTCTTCCAATGTTCTAAAAATCGGTCTAGGTGACCGTCTAGGCGGTTCTTATGCCTTAGGCGGTGGTAAAACGCCCTGACTCGGACCTAGGTGGTGATTTATTGCTCTTTTTGCTGAAAATCGGGTCAAAATCAGAATTAGCGGGCTAAGCGGTCATAGGCGGTCTGGTCAAAAAATAATTAAAAATCATTGTTTTTTATCTTTTTATGATTTTAATTCATTAATTTGATAATTTTACACAATATCATGCCAATTTCTAATATAAAGTATTGGTAAAAAGTAATAAGTAATCTAACATATTTATTTTCCCACTTGAAATATAAAATGACATATTGTAATTAGTTTCGAAGTGTGAATTAAAATATTAGTTAATATTGTAAACTCAATAATTAGTAAATAACGAATGTCAAATGTGTAGATATTGTTTAATACCATTCTAATTTCTTTTGTCAAATAAATATCTGACATATTTATTATTTTATAATAATAAAAGTTAAAAATAATATTTATATTCTCCCTATTAATGTTCCGATTAATCAGTCCGATTAATCAGTTCCATTAATGTTCCAATTAATGGCTCTCATTAATTTTTAGGGGCTCGGAAATTTGAGTGTTGTGCACTATGTAGTTGTGGTTTCTACTATCTAATCTCATTTGTCAGATTTCATAGCAGTTATTAGTGAACACTTTACTTTTGTTATATCTATCTATGTACTATTCCTTAAATAGAGACCACTGACTTCATCAAACCTTAAACGTGGTTCCTTTTGTATATAAGGTTACCAAAATTAATTATATATTTTGGTTATCATTTCTTCTCTTATAATTTTTCCCATAAAATCAGATCATATGGTTGCTAGGTTTCAAACTCAAGCATTAAATTAATTGTTTTTGTAATAAAATTACAATCACTATTTCTTGATGAGAGCATATGTTACAATTTTTTTTATTTAGGCTTAAAATGTAAATAATTATAAAGACAACTAAAGTGTAATAAGTGTAAGGTATATTTCAGTATTCTTCAACTAAAAGCAAATAATAATCACAAGAAGTGTTCTAAAAATCTCCAATTTAACCAATTAATTCGTCGATTAATCCCCCGCAAGGTATCCAACAGATTCAATTTTTGAAATCCGATTAGTCCTTAGGAATTTTTCTGTATTGGAGTATATATAATTATTTAATAAAATTAAAATTATTACATTCCTTTAAATATGAATAAATATAAAAAGTAAGATATAATAAATATATATTTGTTAATAAATAACTAATATAATCATAATAATATATTAAATATAATTTAATATTATAATACATCCGTTTTTTACTACGATTAATCTCCTGTTTCAATTAATCCCAAATTGGTAGCACCACCGATCTTCCCCAATTCCCGATTTTTTACAAATCACAAGTAACTAAATTTAAATTATTTCTATTTTTTTGGTTTGAAAATTTAACAAATTAAATTATTTATTGGAACTGATTTTTTTTTTTGACCGAGGAAGGCATTGACCATACTTATTGATATATATTATTTTAGTAAATTTAATTTAAAATATTATATACTTTCTTATTTCATATTTCACATTCCAATAATTTTTTGATAATTAAATTATAATTCACTTTAAATAGAACTTTAAATAAAATATATTGCATCTTTTCTTATCAAATATCAATAATAAAATGTCTATTGTTTCAAAATAAGTAAACAAGATACTCAAATTTAATTTAACCATATGTTCTATAAGATTTTTCCCATCTAACAATTTGCTTGTAGGTGAACTTTTGGTATAGGTTGGAACATTTTTTCATACTCTAAGAGAAAATATTTTTACATTATATTTAATTTGTAATATATTGAATCCCTTTGTTTTTTTACCCCAATAATAACTCATTAATAAAATTTGGATTTAATTGTTAAATTACTCTAACAATGACTTTGGTAACATACATTATAATTTATAGTTAAATACCTAAAATTACTACTTGGACAATGCCCAAAATTAATTTTTTTTATGCTAAAAGTTCACATTTCAGAGAAATAGAATTACCTTTACTTCTTGTAATTCTAAAGTCAAATTATCTCATTAATTTAGATGCAAGGTTAACAAGATTATTAAGATAGAACTAAGAAGCATGAATATTGTAAAAATTAGCTACAAACTTTCTCGTTTGAAATGATAACAAATCCTAAGAATTGCAAATCAAGATCATCATTATCCCGATCTTAAAAGATGAAATTTGAAAGGTTGTTTAATTAATTATCTTAAATAACAAAGAGAAAATAAAATAAAATGTAAAAGACTAAATTTAAGATATGACATAATCACTTTGTGGGTGATAACTAAAAATGAAAAAAAATTAAAAGAGATTAAATTCTACATGTGACATAACCATCTTTTTAGGAGATAAATAATTATAACATCTCAAGGATCACTTATCTAATGATTATGAAGATCATTCTGATCATTGAACCATCCACCCCATTTGCTACGTCATTTCCCTGCAGCAGTGACATAAAGAACTCTGAATTATCAAACTCAATGCCAGGTAGCTCAGGAAGCCCAGCATTTTTCTTGTGGCATTATATAAGATTCAGGAACAACAGTTGTGGGTACTACCCCCATGCCAGACTGAGCCATTCCAATATTTTGCTGAGGCACCATGTATGATCCATATGCTGGCACAAGATCAACCATTGTAGGAGCAACCATTCCCCTTGCGGACGGAACCCGCATTGTTGACCCCGTTAGCATGGTAGGTATAGGACGGTTCAGTGCAGGTCCCACAAAAAGATTCATGTGAAGATGCCAAGCCACACATTAATGTTTGCACCAAGACAGGACCAGGAGGTGTCACAGTGAGGGTTGAAGTAGCACTTATTGGTGCAAAGGAGGATGGTGAAGACATGGGTAGACTCATAGTTGAAAAGGAGGATGGTAGAGACACGGGGAGACTCGGCTTCCAAGTAGCATTTACGGTGCAAAGGAGGATGGTGGAGACATGGGGAGATTCATGGTGGAAGTATCAAAGGAGCACAGGGGAGATAGGGGGAGACTCATGGTTGAAGTAGCAAAGGAGGACAACGGAGACAGGGGGATACTCATGGTTGAAGTAGCACTTACAGGTGCAAAGGAGGATGGTGGAGACATGGGGAGACTCAGGGACCGAGTTGATTCAGGGACATCAGGCATTGATCCGGTACCTGTATAACGCCTGATAGCAGGCTCAGCTTCACGGAGAAGCCATTCAATGGTTTGCCCATCATTGTTGTGACCTAGTTCCTTGTCAATTGAAAAATTCTTGCAGCTGTTATTATTGGAAGTCTGACTCTGGGTCATACACCTTTTTGTGCCCAGAATTCTTAACCATCTTTGATTATTTTTAACGGGACTTGGTGTTCAGAGTAAAGTGATGGACTACAGAGGATCAGTAAGACCATATTTATACAATATCAGTATGTATTTATGAATTATGGTGAACTGTCTTCCACACCTAAATGTTTACTTAACAACCACTTACCAATACGAGTGAGCAGTGAAATTTTAATTATAATCATATAAAAGTACAAAATTTCAAAAACTGTTATATACTTGATGCCAAATTTACATGCATATAGTTACTGGACTTTTAAATGTGCTCGGTCGTGTACATGTTTAATATGGATTAAATTTAAAATAAAACATGTGTGGATAGTTATTTTTACCAGTTTTTCTATCTTAAAAAATATTGTTAATTTTAATAAATTTAGTTAGTCAATATTTTTTATTTGTTGCACAAATTTTGTACTAGGAGAAAGGGTACCGAGTGATATAAGATTTTAAATCTTAGATAATACATAAACATAAGCACTTTAAATTCAATTTATTATTGATGTAAAAATGTCCTATGTCAATAACCTCAGATATTTTCTTTTTCAATTAATTTGCTGATAAAAGTCCTATGTTCTTTTTTTTCTTAACAGACTTAATGGTTTCCTTGCTTTTCTTTCTTTGAGTTTTATCATTTACCAGTTCTTCTTGTGATACTGATGTTGAACCCTTTTCAAAAGTAGATTTGGGTTCATCAGCTTCTGATGAAATAAACTTAACAGGAGTTTTAAGGGAAATTTTATTTCAGTGTCAACATCCTTAATTCCATCTTTATAGCCTAGGCATCCTTTCCAGTTTTTCTTTGAGATCATCTCATGAACCTTTTTTCCTGAATCAGTCCAGGCTTTAAGGGTTTTTCTCTCATTCTCTAGATTCTTTTCTAACATACTGTATCTAGCCTCAAGAATCTTAACTGTATGTTTAGCTCTCTTACATTCTTTCTTCAAATCTATCTGATGTATCAAGTCAGGCTCTAACTGATCATTCCTAGATTTCAATGTCTTAATTTCAGTTATAAGTCTATCATTTTCTATAGTCTTATTCTTAAAACTACCATGCAAAGATTTAAGAATAGATTTCAATTCAGATATATTTTCAGTATCAAAAGTGAAGAAAGGAGTTTATACCTTAGGCTCAGAAGCAGCAGGATCATCAAGACTATCCATCAGTGCATATCATGTATTTTCATCTTCAGAGTCAGAGGAGTCCACCCAATTCTTGCTTGAAGTGATCAGGGCTTTGCTCTCCCCTTGATCATGCTTTGTTTCTTGCACTCTGAGGCAAAGTGACCCAGGTTCATCACAGTTGTAGCACTTGATCTTTGTCCTGTCTAGCTTCCCAGCTTTAGAGTCCTTTCCATCTTTTCTCCCAATTGACTTCTTTTCACCTTCTAATGAACTTCTTCCTGAAGCTTCTGTTGTTCCTAGACTTCCTGAATTGCATTCTCCTGAAGCCCCTTAACCAGTAATGCAAGCCATTTGCATGGCATCAGAATTTGTCATGTCTCTCAGTTTCAGAAATCAGTATCATCATCAGGATATGATGATGAATCAATCAGTATCTAATTCTGGCAATTTGTTCTTCTTTCGTACAGCTCCAACAGACTTTTCTTTTGAAAGCTTTATCATTAACTTTCAAAGCAACAAGATTTCCCTTTGCTGCTTTTCCTCTCTCTCCTTTGCTGAACCTCCAAATTATGAGTTCTTAGCATGCCATAGACTTCATCCAGAGTAATTACGTCCAAATCATACTGATATCGTATGATTGAAGTCTGAGTCTCCCATTCTTCACTTAATGCTCTTAGAAACTTGGTGTTTGAATCCTCTCGATCATACACCTTTCCTACCAAAGACAGATTGTTGAGTAGAGTCAGAAATCTGTCATAGATATCAGTGAGACTTTCATCAGGCTTGGCCTCAAAGTGTTCATATTCTTGAATCAGAACATTCCCTTTTGTTCTTCTTGATGGCCATGGTTCCTTGACATTGAGTTTCAAGAGCATCCCATATTTCTTTTGCAGTCTTGTAGGCTATGACCCTATTTGACATAACAGAATTAAGACTGTTATGCAAAATGTTTCTTACCTTTGCATCTTTCAGCACAACTACTTTCTCTTATGGTGTCCATTCTGTCTTCTCCTTCAGTTGATAGTGTTCAGCAACCGAAGGAGTTGCATGGCACCAGTTTTGTTGGTATGAAGGGTCCATCATTGATTACGTCTAGATAATCTGGATCTGTAGCTTCCAGGTACATGAGCATCTTCACCTTCCATGTTGGATATTCAGTCTTTTTCAGAATGGGAATTTTAATACTTTCATACTTGTTCAGAGACATGTTTAGATCGTTTCTGATTATAAATTTATCAGTGTGCTCTGATACCAATTGTTTCCCAGTAAAGATACTAATTGTTCAAGGGGGGGGGGTTGATACAATTGTATAAATATTTCGAACAAGTAATAAAATATAACAGCTTTTATATTTATGATAAAAACTGTTACCAAATCCTCTCAAGAAATACCGATGTTCTTGAGAGCTGCTAGGTCGAATGATCCTCGAGTGTTGTTCACTAAGTGATGACCTAAACTGTGTTTATATACTACACAGCTACAATATATTAATCTAAGATATACATTATCAAAAACTAACCGAAACTGATACATATCTTAAACTAACAGATAAAGTCCTATCTCTCAGACGTAACAGATATCTGCTCCATATTATAAGGAACATAACAAATCTTCTAATGCTGACTGTCTTCAAATACTGATGTCATACAAATCCTGATGACATACCCAATCCTGACGGTACATCAGATCCCGATGACATCTGAACAGCCAGATCCCGAGCTTCTTCTGATCATTGAGAATTCAATATATAACAAAGCCAACGAAGATTTAATCCCAATTCCCTCGACTCCCAGCGACCTGAAAAAGATGACTTTTATTGGAGCTTCTTTAAAGGAACCCCTGACGTTGATAAAGTTCTGAAAGAGAACAATGACATTTTTGCGTGGTCAGCAGTTGATATACCGAGCATTGTTTTGAATTGATAACCTCATAAGCTAAATATCGACCCTAACCGAAATACAGTAAAACAAAAGAAAATGAGTTTTGCATTGAAAAGAAAAGAGGCCATAAAACATGAGGTTAAAAAAGCTCTTAAGGTTGGGTTCAATGAGGAAATACAATTCATGGAATGGTTGGCTAATCCGGTGATGGTGAAAAAAGCTAATGGAAAGTGGAAGGATGTATGTTGACTTCACTAACCTGAACGATGCATGCCCAAAGGATAATTTTCCTTTCCCACAGATAGAGACTTTAATAGATTCCACTGGAGGGCATGAGATGCTGAGTTTCATGGATGGATTTAGCGGCTATAATCAAATCAAAATGCATAAAAATGATAATCCAAAAGGTATTATTCATCACCAACTTTAGTATTTTTTATTATCTTGATTATGGACATTTGGTCTCAAGAATGCAGGAGCAACTTACCAATGGTTGGTGAATAAGATTTTTAAGGATCTTATTGGAAAGATCATGGAGGTCTACGAAGATGACATGTTAGTCAAGAGCCTTCTAAAGGTTGAGCATATAGCCCATTTGAGGGAAACTTTTGAGGTTTTGAGATATCACAAGATGATGTTGAATTTCTCCAGGTGTTCTTTTGGTGTAGGAT
The DNA here is from genome assembly GCF_009905375.1 of Apium graveolens. NCBI lineage: Eukaryota > Viridiplantae > Streptophyta > Magnoliopsida > Apiales > Apiaceae > Apium > Apium graveolens. The sequence goes on from NW_027421771.1 coordinate 20,057, forward strand.
CTGGAAAGTTTTTAGGATTAATGGTCTCCAAGAGGGGAATTGAGGCCAATCCTAACATGATAAAGGCCATCCTGGATATGGAACATCCACGCTCTGTAAAGGACATTCAGAAACATAATGAAATGATTACTGCTTTGGGACGGTTTCATCTCCAAGTCCGGAGACAAGTGTCAGCCATTCTTCAAATCTTTAAAGAAAGTAAAAGATTTTTCCTGGACCGATGAATGTCAGATGTTGTTTAAGGAATTAAAGAAATACAAGGTTCAAGCCCCGTTGTTGGCCAAACCAGTTCAGAATGAAACTCTGTATTTGTAGTTGGTTGTTTCCGAAAGAGCCTTGAGCGTTGTATTAGTAAAAAAGGAAGCCAAAACCCATAAACATATCTATTATGTCAACAAGATTCTACACGCAGCTGAGTTTACCTGTTAACTATAGTAAAGTTTGCTTTGGCCTTGGTCATGACGTTAAGAAAGTTACGTCCCTACTTCCAAGCACATAAAATCGAAGTGTTAAAAATAAGCCTTTGAGAAACATCATCCATAGTTCTAAGGTCAGTGGAAGGCTGATGAAATGGGCCATAGAGCTTGAAGAATTTGACATTAAGTATAAACCTAGAACATCTATCATAGCTCAGGTCTTGACCTGACTTCGTGGTTGAATGTACTATCGACAACCAAGAAGTCGGGGGCAGGAAGATATAACTCAAGGCATGGATTGCCAAGATGGAGAAAAGATAGTTGAGAACAAGAGTTCTGAGTGCTCTATTTAATGGGGCATTGAAAAAATTCAAGTGGAGCTGGGATGGTTTTACAAAGCCTCGATGGTGTCTTGATTGAGTATAATATAAAGTAAGATTTTCTTACCACAAATAATGAGGCGGAATATGAAGCCCACATTGGAGGACTTGGCTTAGTTGGAACCTTGAGGGTTAAAAACTTGAAGGTCTGTGGAGACTCGAAACTTGTGGTGTCCCAGGTCAATGGAGAATTTGAGGCGAGAGATGAGACCATGGCCATATATGTGCGACTTGTGAGAGCTATGATGACTTAGTTTGATGAATGTCATATTTGTATGGGACAAGTAAAAAGCCAATCAACTAAAGCATGGTGGTAAAACTAGTTTTTATGGCACTTATCGGTATTTCTTGGAACCAGATAAACCGTTGAGAATGATTATAAAGTTGGAAGAACTGAAGCATATTTTGTTCATGTCGTTATTTAGGATCGCTAGTATGGAGTCTTTGTGAGGATATGCAAGTTTCCTCCTTCAGGAAAGACGTCTCAAAGAAAATGGAAGAACTATGGTGTGACACATTTATATGTCTATCTCTGTAAAACACCTAATAGAACACCAGGAAAGTTGTTTATTGCCTTGAAGATATAGACTTAGTAAATTAGCTTCAAAGCTACGTCACAAATTTAACACAAATAATTATTCAATATAAATTTACTATGGTTTATCTTTGTAGAACACCTGATAAATACAATAATTAGTTAAGAGTAAAATTTTACAATATGCTAGAGAACCTTTGTGTCTACTATGTATGAATTTTTTTAGTGAATTTAATAAAAAAGTACTTGCACATTTTTCAGAAGCAAGGAACTTTTATTTTTTTAATAGTAATCATATTTTGTACTATAAATTTGATCAAAATTTGTCGCTTTTATAAACTCGACCAACTCAAATGGAGTCATATTTATAATTTTTGACCAAAAGTAACCTAGTCAAATTTATAAAATTGATTGATTTTAACTCGTTGGCCGACATATTTGTAACAACAGGCGGGAAATTCAATTTTTATCGAAATTTTTGATGACAAAAGCAAAATATAAAATTGACTGTTCGAAGTCAATTTTAGTCTATAAAAATTGAAAAATTGAGCAATCATATTTAGTCCGTCAAATTTAACTAAATTTGACCTATTTAGCTAAATTTGACCTGGCCTAGTACGTCAAATTTAATTAAATTTGGCCTTTTTAGCTAAATTTGACCATCCTAATAATGACCGATGCAATTCAGTCATATTTAACTTAATTTGACCATTGGCGGTCATTTTTGCTAAATATGACCAAAACATTTTGATCAAATTTAGCCAATGTTTCTCCATAACAATATAAAAGTTAAAGGAAGTTTAAAGATACAACGCTATTATTTTAGCTTTATTAAGCCTATTTAAAAATAGTACTTTTTATTTTTATCTTAATGACACTATATGATTAATTGATAACTTTTCTTGAGTGTTAATATAGGAAATATGAAAATTTAGCTGAATATTGCTCTTTTCACTTTGATTACACCATACAAAATGTATAGAATATATATTTATGGGTAAATATTGTATTTAGTGTATGTGTGTGAATTCGAATATATATGTACAAAAAGCATAATATATTACAGATTTCTATAAAATTGTGCGTAAATATGAATTTTTACTTCTTATTTCACATGATTATAATATGAATTATTTTTTCACTTATTTTTTAATTAACTTATGTTGATATTTTTATTTTATAAATGCGAACATGATAAAAAAATACAATGTACATTTAAGATCAATATAGGTTTGAAATTAATCACATATACTATATAAGAATAAAATAATAATAATACTAATATAATAACATTATTATAATAACAACACAATAAAAATAACAACAACAAGAATTATAATGATCATGATAATGAAAATGATAATAATAATATAATAATAATAATAATAATAATAATAGTGGAAGTTTACTTAATTCTAAACTTCGTATATTATAGGATTACTAGTCATTTTTCTGCTCCAAGATAAGCACAACATTAGTTAGCCAACATTAGTTAGCCATTGGCAACAAATGTTAGAGAAGTTTCTCTGGGCCTTGGCTACAAATGTAACATATTAGGTTTAATTAATTCAATATTATTTATGCTTGTAGGCTAATTTGAAAGAATGTCCAGAATACCCATTTCCAGCCCCAACTGCCAAAAATACCCAGATGCGCGCGGACTGCCCAAAATACCGACAATTACGCTTTACATTACTGCGTATACAACCTTCAGTTTTTTTGTAAAGGACACGCATGTGGGCTATGCGTACTCACTTTTTTGAAAAACAAGGAATACACATTTCACACATGCGTATTCCTAAAAACAAAAAAATGAATACGCATTTCGCATTTCACATATGTGTATCCTTTATAAATTTTAAAAAAACGAAATTCGCATGTTGGACATGCGTATTCAACAGGTAATTTGGACACTCCGTCCCGCCAAATGGTATTTTGGGTACTAAGCCCCCAAATGGTGGGTATTTTGGTTTTTCACCCGGCTAATATTTCAAAAATATTTAGAGGATTAAAAATAAGAAGTATTTTTAAAAAATCTAGTTTTCTAAATACAATTTAATGATTCAACATAAAAGTTTTAAATATGGTGACAAATAAAAATAAAACTAATACTGTCATGTTATTTTTTTAGTTATAGTCATTACTATAAGAATTTTGTTATGATTATGTATAATTGATTGCTATAAAATAATAATAATTTGGATTTTATTCTTAATTCATTTTGTTTATTGAAAGTTAAATCTGCTTTTATTGTATGTAAATTTTAATCATGCTTTAGGAGTTTGATAGTCTCTTCCAATGTTCTAAAAATCGGTCTAGTGACCGTCTAGGCTGTTCTTATGCCTTAGGCGGTGGTAAAACGCCCTGACTCGGACCTAGGTGGTGATTTATGCCTTTTGCTGAAAATCGGTCAAAATCAGAATTAGGCGGGCTAAGCTCATAGGCGTCTGGTCGAAAAAATCATTGTTTTTTACCTTTTTATGATTTTAATTCATTAATTTGATAATTTTACACAATATCATGCCAATTTCTAATATAAAGTATGGTAAAAAGTAATAAGTAATCTAACATATTTATTTTCCCCTTGAAATATAAAATGGCATTTGTAATTAGTTTAGAAGTGTGAATTAAAATATTAGTTAATATTGTAAACTCAATAATTAGTAAATACGAATGTCAAATGTGTAGATATTGTTTAATACCATTCTAATTTCTTTTCAAATAATATCTAACATATTCATCATTTTAAAATAATAAAGTTAAAATAATATTTATATTTCTCCTATTATGTTCCTAATCAGTCCGATTAATCAGTTTGATTAATCAGTCCGATATCAGTTGATTCAGGGACATGCATTAATCCGGTACCTGTATAACGCCTGATAGCAGGCTCAGCTTCACGGAGAAGCTTCAATGGTTTGCCCATCATTGTTGTGACCTAGTTCCTGTGTCAATTGAAAAATTCTTGCAGCTGTTATTTTGGAAGTCTGACTCTGGGTTCTCGGCCATACACCTTTTGTGTCCCAGAATTCTTAACCATCTTTGATTATTTTTAACGGACTTGGTGTTCAGAGTAAAGTGATGGACTACAGAGGATCAGTAAGACCATATTTATACAATATCAGTTATGTATTTATGAATTATGGTGAACTGTCTTCCACACCTAAATATTTACTTAACAACCACTTACCAACCAGTGAGCAGTGAAATTTTAATTATAATCATATAAAATACAAAATTTCACAAACCGTTATATACTTGATGCCAAATTTACATGCATATAGTTACTGGACTTTTAAATGTGCTTGGTCGTGTACATGTTTAATATGGATAAATTTAAAATAAAACATGTGTGGATAGTTATTTTTACCAGTTTTTCTATCTTAAAAAATATTGTTAATTTTAATAAATTTTAGTTAGTCAATATTTTTTAATTGTTGCACAATTTTGTACTAGGAGAAAGGGTACCGAGTGATATAAGATTTAAATCTTAGATAATACATAAACATAAGCACTTTAAATTCAATTTATTATTGATGTAAAAATGTCCTATGTCAATAACCTCAGATATTTTCTTTTTCAATTAATTTGCTGATAAAAGTCCTATGTTCTTTTTTTCTTAACAGACTTAATGGTTTCCTTGCTTTTCTTTCTTTGAGTTTTATCATTTACCAGTTCTTCTTGTGATACTGATGTTGAACCCTTTTCAAAAGTAGATTTGGGTTCACAGCTTCTGATGAAATAAACTTAACAGGAGTTTTAAGGGAAATTTTATTTTCAGTGTCAACATCCTTGATTCCATCTTTATAGCCTAGGCATCCTTTCCAGTTTTTCTTTGAGATCATCTCATGAACCTTTTTTCCTGAATCAGTCCAGGCTTTAAGGGTTTTTCTCTCATTCTCTAGATTTTTTTCTAACATACTGTATCTAGCCTCAAGAATCTTAACTGTATGTTTAGCTCTCTTACATTCTTTCTTCAAATCTATCTGATGTATCAAGTCAGACTCTAACTGATCATTCCTAGATTTCAATGTCTTAATTTCAGTTAAAAGTCTATCATTTTCTAAAGTCTTATTCTTAAAACTACCATGCAAAGATTTAAGAATAGATTTCAATTCAGATATATTTTCAGTATCAAAAGTGAAGAGTTTATACCTTAGGCTCAGAAGCAGCAGGATCATCAAGACTGTCCATCAGTGCATATCATGTATTTTCATCTTCAGAGTCAGAGGAGTCCACCCAATTCTTCTTGAAGTGATCAGGGCTTTGCTCTTCCCATGATCATGCTTTGTTTTCTTGCACTCTGAGGCAAAGTGACCAGGTTCATCACAGTTGTAGCACTTGATCTTTGTCCTGTCTAGCTTCCCAGCTTTAGAGTCCTTTCCATCTTTTCTCCCAATTGACTTCTTTTCACCTCTAATGAACTTCTTCCTGAAGCTTCTGTTGTTCCTAGACTTCCTGAATTGCATTCTCCTGAAGCCCTTAACCAGTAATGCAGCCATTTGCATGGCATCAAATTTGTCATATTCTCATCAGTTTCGAATCAGTATCATCATCAGGATATGATGATGAATCATCAGTATCTAATTCTGGCAATTTGTTCTTCTTTCGTACAGCTCCAACAGACTTTTCTTTTGAAGCTTTATCATTAACTTTCAAAGCAACAGATTTCCCTTTGCTGCTTTTCCTCTCTCTCCTTTGCTGAACCTCCAAATTATGAGTTCTTAGCATGCCATAGACTTCATCCAGAGTAATTACGTCCAAATCATACTGATATCGTATGATTGAAGTCTGAGTCTCCCATTCTTCACTTAATGCTCTTAAAAACTTGGTGTTTGAATCCTCTCGATCATACACCTTTCCTACCAAAGACAGATTGTTGAGTAGGAGTCAGAAATCTGTCATAGATATCAGTGACACTTTCATCAGGCTTGGCCTCAAAGTGTTCATATTCTTGAATCAGAACATCCCTTTTGTTCTTCTTGATGGCCATGGTTCCTTGACATTGAGTTTTCAAGAGCATCCCATATTTCTTTGGCAGTCTTGTAGGCTATGACCCTATTTGACATAACAGAATTAAGACTGTTATGCAAAATGTTTCTTACCTTTGCATCTTTCAGCACAACTACTTTCTCTTATGGTGTCCATTTCGTCGTTCTTCCTTCAGTTGATAGTGTTCAGCAACCGAAGGAGTTGCAGGCACCAGTTTTGTTGGTATGAAGGGTCCATCATTGATTACGTCTAGATAATCGGGATCTGTAGCTTCCAGGTACATGAGCATCTTCACCTTCCATGTTGGATATTCAGTCTTTTTCAGAATGGGAATTTTAATACTTTCATACTTGTTCAGAGACATGTTTAGATCGTTTCTGATTATAAATTTATCAGTGTGCTCTGATACCAATTGTTTCCCAGTAAAGATACAATTGTTCAAGGGGGGGGGTTGGATACAATTGTATAAATATTTCGAACAAGTATAAAATATAACAGCTTTTTATATTTATGATAAAAACTGTTATAAAATCCTCTCAAGAAATACCGATGTTCTTGAGAGCTGCTAGGTCGAATGATCCTCGAGTCTTGTTCACTAAGTGATGACCTAAACTGTGTTTATATACTACACAACTACAACAGATTAATCTAAGATATACATTATCAAAAACTAACCGAAACTGATACATATCTTAAACTAAACAGATAAAGTCCTATCTCTCAGACGTAACAGATATCTGCTCCACATTATAAGGACAAACAAATCCTCTAATGCTGACTGTCTTCAAATACTGATGTCATACAAATCCTGATGACATACCAAATCCTGACGGTACATCAGATCCCGATGACATCTGAACAGCAGATCCTGAGCTTCTTCTGATCATTGAGAATTCAATATATAACAAAGCCAACGAAAGATTTAATCCCAATTCCCTTGACTCCCAGCGACCCGAAAAAGATGACTTTTATTGGAGCTTCTTTAAAGGAACCCCTGACGTTGATAAAGTTCTGACAAGAGAACAATGACATTTTTGCGTGGTCAGCAGTTGATATGCCGAGTATTGTTTTGAATTGATAACTCATAACTAAATATCGACCTTAACCGAAATACAGTAAAGCAAAAGAAAATGAGTTTTGCTTTGAAAAGAAAGAGGCCATAAAACATGAGGTAAAAAAGCTCTTAAGGTTGGGTTCAATGAGGAAATACAATTCATGGAATGGTTGGCTAATCCGGTGATGGTGAAAAAAGCTAATGGAAAGTGGAGGATGTATGTTGACTTCACTAACCTGAACGATGCATGTCTAAAGGATAATTTTCCTTTCCCACAGATAGACACTTTGATAGATTCCACTGGAGGGCATGAGATGCTGAGTTTCATGGATGGATTTAGCGGCTATAATCAAATCAAAATACATAAAAATGACAATCCAAAAGGTATTATTCATCACCAACTTTGGTATTTTTTATTATCTTGATTATGACATTTGGTCTCAAGAATGCAGGAGCCACTTACCAATGGTTAGTGAATAAGATTTTTAAGGATCTCATCGGAAAGATATGGAGGTCTACGAAGATGACATGTTAGTCAAGAGCCTTCTAAAGGTTGTTCATATAGCCCATTTGAGGGAAACTTTTGAGGTTTTGAGATATCACAAGATGATGTTGAATTTCGCCAGGTGTTCTTTTGGTGTAGGATCTGGAAAGTTTTTAGGATTAATGGTCTCCAAGAGGGGAATTGAGGCCAATCCTAACATGATAAAGGCCATCCTGGATATGGAACATCCACGCTCTGTAAAGGACATTCAGAAACACAATGAAATGATTACTGCTTTGGGACGGTTCATCTCCATGTCCGGAGACAAGTGCCAGCCATTCTTCAAATCTTTAAAGAAAGTAAAAGATTTTTCCTGGACCGATGAATGTCAGATGTCGTTTAAGGAATTAAAGAAATACAAGGTTCAAGCCCCGTTGTTGGCCAAACTAGTTCAGAATGAAACTCTGTATTTGTACTTGGTTGTTTTTGAAAGAGCCTTGAGCGTTGTATTGGTAAAAAAGGAAGCCAAAACCCATAAACATATCAAATATGTCAACAAGATTCTACACGCAGCTGAGTTGAACTATTTAACTATAGTAAAGTTTGCTTTGGCCTTGGTCATGACTTTAAGAAAGTTACGTCCCTACTTCGAAGCACATAAAATTGAAGTGTTAAAAAATAAGCCTTTGAGAAACATCATCCATAGTTCTAAGGTCAGTGGAAGGCTGATCAAATGGGCCATAGAGCTTGAAGAATTTGACATTAAGTATAAGCCTAGAACATCGATCATAGCTCAGACTGACTTCGTGGTTGAATGTACTATCGACAACCAAGAAGTCGGGGGCAGGAAGATATAACTCAAGGCATGGATGGCCAAGATGGAGAAAAGATAGTTGAGAACAAAGAGTTCTGAGTGCTCTATTTAATGGGGCATTGAAAAAATTCAAGTGGAGCTGGATGGTTTTATAAAGCCTCGATGGTGTCTTGATTGAGTATAATATAAAGTAAGATTTTCCTACCACAAATAATGAGGCGGAATATGAAGCCCACATTGCAGGACTTGGCTTAGCTGGAACCTTGAGGGTTAAAAACTTGAAGGTCTGTGGAGACTCGAAACTTGTGGTGTCCCATGTCAATGGAGAATTTGAGGCGAGAGATGACACCATGGCCATATATGTGCGACTTGTGAGAGCTGTGATGACTTAGTTTGATGAATGTCATATTTGTATGGGACAAGTAAAAAGCCAATCAACTAAAGCATGGTGGTAAAACTAGTTTTTATGGCACTTATCAGTATTTCTTGGAACCAGATAAACCGTTGAGAATGATTATAAAGTTTGGAAGAACTGAAGCACATTCAGTTACATGTTGTTATTTAGGATCGCTAGTATGGAGTCTTTGTGAGGATATGCAGTTTCCTCCTTCAGGAAAGACGTCTCAAAGAAAATGGAAGAACTATGGTGTGACACATTTATATGTCTATCTCTGTAAAACACCTAATAGAACACCAGGAAAGTTGTTTATTGCCTTGAAGATATAGACTTAGTAAATTAGCTTCAAAGCTCGTCACAAATTTAACACAAATAATTATTCAATATAATTTACTATGGTTTATCTTTGTAGAACACCTGATAAACAAATAATTAGTTAAGAGTAAAATTTTACAATATGCTAGAGAACCTTTGTGTCTACTATGTATGAATTTTTTTTAGTGAATTTAAAAAAAAGTACTTGCACATTTTTCAGAAGCAAGGAACTTTTTATTTTTTTAATAGTAATCATATTTTACTTTAAATTTGATCAAAATTTGTCGCTTTTATAAACTCGACCAACTCAAATGGAGTCATATTTATAATTTTGACCAAAAATAACCTAGTCAAATTTATAAAATTGATTGATTTTAACTCGTTGGCCGACACATTTGTAACAACAGCGGGAAATTCAATTTTTATCGAAATTTTTGATGACAAAAGTCAAAATATAAAATTGACTGTTCGAAGTCAATTTTAGTCTATCAAAATTGAAAATTGAGCAATCATATTTAGTCCGTCAAATTTAACTAAATTTGACCTATTTAGCTAAATTTGACCGGCCTAGTACGTCAAATTTAATTAAATTTGACCTTTTTAGCTAAATTTGACCATCCTAATAATGACCGATGCAATTCAGTCATATTTAACTTAATTTGACCATTGGCGGTCATTTTTGCTTAAATATGACCAAAACATTTTGATCCAATGTTTCTCCGTAACAATATAAAAGTTAAAGGAAGTTTAAAATACAACGCTATTATTTTAGCTTTATTAAGCCTATTTAATGACTTTATTCAGGGACATCAGGCATTGATCCGGTACCTGTATAACGCCTGATAGCAGGCTCAGCTTCACGGAGAAGCCATTCAATGGTTTGCCCATCATTGTTGTGACCTAGTTCCTGTGTCAATTGAAAAATTCTTGCAGCTGTTATTATTGGAAGTCTGACTCTGGGTTCTCCGCCATACACCTTTTTGTGCCCAGAATTCTTAACCATCTTTGATTATTTTTAACGGACTTGGTGTTCAGAGTAAAGTGATGGACTACAGAGGATAGTAAGACCATATTTATACAATATCAGTTATGTATTTATGAATTATGGTGAACTGTTTCCACACCTAAATGTTTACTTAACAACCACTTACTAATACCAGTGAGCAGTGAAATTTTAATTATAATCATATAAAAGTACAAAATTTCACAAACGTTATATACTTGATGCCAAATTTACATGCATATAGTTTACTGGACTTTTAAATGTGCTCTGTCGTGTACATGTTTAATATGGATAAATTTAAAATAAAACATGTGTGGATAGTTATTTTTTACCAATTTTTCTATCTTAAAAAATATTGTTAATTTTTAATAAATTTAGTTAGTCAATATTTTTTATTTGTTGCACAAATTTTGTACTAGGAGAAAGGGTCCGAGTGATATAAGATTTTAAATCTTAGATAATACATAAACATAAGCACTTTAAATTCAATTTATTATTGATGTAAAAATGTCCTATGTCAATAACCTAGATATTTCTTTTTCAATTAATTTGCTGATAAAAGTCCTATGTTCTTTTTTTTCTTAACAGACTTAATGGTTTCCTTGCTTTTCTTTCTTTGAGTTTTATCATTTACCAGTTCTTCTTGTGATACTGATGTTGAACCCTTTTCAAAAGTAGATTTGGGTTCATCAGCTTCTGATGAATAAACTTAACAGGAGTTTTAAGGGAAATTTTATTTCAGTGTCAACATCCTTATTCCATCTTTATAGCCTAGGCATTCTTTCCAGGTTTTCTTTGAGATCATCTCATGAACCTTTTTTCCTGAATCAGTCCAGGCTTTAAGGGTTTTTCTCTCATTCTCTAGATTCTTTTCTAACATACTGTATCTAGCCTCAAGAATCTTAACTGTATGTTTAGCTCTCTTACATTCTTCCTTCAAATCTATCTGATGTATCAAGTAAGACTCTAACTGATCATTCCTAGATTTCAATGTCTTAATTTCAGTTAAAGTCTATCATTTTCTAAAGTCTTATTCTTAAAACTACCATGCAAAGATTTAAGAATAGATTTCAATTCAGATATATTTTCAGTATCTAAAAGTGAAGAAAGGAGTTTGTACCTTAGGCTCAGAAGCAGCAGGATCATCAAGACTGTCCATCAGTGCATATCATGTATTTTCATCTTCAGAGTCAGAGGAGTCCACCCAATTCTTGCTTGAAGTGATCAGGGCTTTGCCCTTCCCTTGATCATGCTTTGTTTTCTTGCACTCTGAGGCAAAGTGACCAGGTTCATCACAGTTGTAGCACTTGATCTTTGTCCTGTCTAGCTTCCCAGCTTTAGAGTCCTTTCCATTTTTTCTCCCAATTGACTTCTTTTCACCTCCAATGAACTTCTTCCTAGACTTCTTGAATTGCATTCTCCTGAAGCCCTTAACCAGTAATGCAGCCATTTGCATGACATCAGAATTTGTCATGTTCTCATCAGTTTCAGAATCAGTATCATCATCAGGATATGATGATGAATCATCAAGTATCTAATTCTGGCAATTGTTCTTCTTTCGTACAGCTCCAACAGACTTTTCTTTTGAAGCTTTATCATTAACTTTCAAAGCAACAGATTTCCCTTTGCTTGCTTTTCCTCTCTCTCCTTTGTTGAACCTCCAAATTATGAGTTCTTAGCATGCCATAGACTTCATCCAGAGTAATTACGTCCAAATCATACTGAGTCTCCCATTCTTCACTTAATGCTCTTAAAAACTTGGTGTTTGAATCCTCTCGATCATACACCTTTCCTACCAAAGACCGATTGTTGAGTAGAGTCAGAAATCTGTCATAGATATCAGTGAGACTTTCATCAGGCTTGGCCTCAAAGTGTTCATATTATTGAATCAGAACATCCCTTTTGTTCTTCTTGATGGCCATGGTTCCTTGATATTGAGTTTCAAGAGCATCCCATATTTCTTTGGCAGTCTTGTAGGCTATGACCCTATTTGACATCACAGAATTAAGACTGTTATGCAAAATGTTTCTTACCTTTGCATCTTTCAGCACAACTACTTTCTCTTCTGGTTTCCATTCTGTCTTCTCCTTCAGTTGATAGTGTTCAGCAACCGAAGGAGTTGCAGGCACCAGTTTTGTTGGCATGAAGGGTCCATCATTGATTACGTCTAGATAATCTGGATCTGTAGCTTCCAGGTACATGAGCATCTTTACCTTCCATGTTGGATATTCAGTCTTTTCAGAATGGGAATTTTAATACTTTCATACTTGTTCAGAGACATGTTTAGATCGTTTCTGATTATAAATTTATCAGTGTGCTCTGATACCAATTGTTTCCCAAGTAGAGATACAATTGTTCAAGGGGGGGGGGGTTTGATACAATTGTATAAATATTTCGAACAAGTAATAAAATATAACAGCTTTTTATATTTATGATAAAAACTGTTATAAAATCCTCTCAAGAAATACCGATGTTCTTGAGAGCTGCTAGGTCGAATGATCCTCGAGTCTTGTTCACTAAGTGATGACCTAAACTGTGTTTATATACTACACAACTACAACAGATTAATCTAAGATATACATTATCAAAAACTAACCGAAACTGATACATATCTTAAACTAAACAGATAAAGTCGTATCTCTCAGACGTAACAGATATCTGCTCCACCTTATAAGGAACTAGAATAAATCCTCTAATGCTGACTGTCTTCAAATACTGGATGTCATACAAATCCTGATGACATACCAAAATCCTGACGGTACATCAGATCCCGATGACATCTGAACAGCCAGATCCTGAGCTTCTTCTGATCATTGAGAATTTCATATATAACAAGCCAACGAAAGATTTAATCCCAATTCCCTTGACTCCCAGCGACCGGAAAAAGATGACTTTTATTGGAGCTTCTTTAAAGGAACCCCTGACGTTGATAAAGTTCTGACAAGAGAACAATGACATTTTTGCGTGGTCAGCAGTTGCATATGCCGAGCATTGTTTTGAATTGATAACTCATAAGCTAAATATCGACCCTAACCGAAATACAGTAAAGCAAAAGAAATGAGTTTTGCTTTGAAAAAGAAAAGAGGCCATAAAACATGAGGTAAAAAAGCTCTTACAGGTTGGGTTCAATGAGGAAATACAATTCATGGAATGGTTGGCTAATCCGGTGATGGTGAAAAAAGCTAATGGAAAGTGAAGGATGTATGTTGACTTCACTAATCTGAACGATGCATGCCCAAAGGATAATTTTCCTTTCCCACAGATAGAGACTTTGATAGATTCCACTGGAGGGCATGAGATGCTGAGTTTCATGGATGGATTTAGCGGCTATAATCAAATCAAAATGCATAAAAATGACAATCCAAAAGGTATTATTCATCACCAACTTTGGTATTTTTTATTATCTTGATTATGGCATTTGGTCTCAAGAATGCAGGAGCCACTTACCAATGTTTGTTGAATAAGATTTTTAAGGATCTTATTGGAAAAATAATGGAGGTCTAAGAAGATGACATGTATTAGTCAAGAGCCTTCTAAAGGTTGATCATATAGCCCATTTGAGGGAAAACTTTTGAGGTTTTGAGATATCACAAGATGATGTTGAATTTCACCAGGTGTGCTTTTGGTGTAGGATCTGGAAAGTTTTTAGGATTAATGGTCTCCAAGAGGGGAATTGAGGCCAATCCTAACATGATAAAGGCCATCCTGGATATGGAACATCCACGCTCTGTAAAGGACATTCAGAAACACAATAAAATGATTACTGCTTTGGGACGGTTCATCTCCAAGTCCGGAGACAAGTGTCAGCCATTCTTCAAATCTTTAAAGAAAGTAAAAGATTTTTCCTGGACCGATGAATGTCAGATGTCGTTTAAAGAATTAAAGAAATACAAGGTTCAAGCCCCGTTGTTGGCCAAACCAGTTCAAAATGAAACTCTGTATTTGTACTTGGTTGTTTTTGAAAGAGCCTTGAGCGTTGTATTGGTAAAAAAGGAAGCCAAAACCCATAAACATATCTATTATGTCAACAAGATTCTACACGCAGCTGAGTTGAATTATTTAACTATAGTAAAGTTCGCTTTGGCCTTGGTCGTGACGTTAAGAAAGTTACGTCCCTACTTCCAAGCACATAAAATCGAAGTGTTAAAAAATAAGCCTTTGAGAAACATCATCCATAGTTCTAAGGTCAGTGGAAGGCTGATCAAATGGGCCATAGAGCTTGAAGAATTTGACATTAAGTATAAGCCTAGAACATCGATCATAGCTCAGGTCTTGACTGACTTCAGTGGTTGAATGTACTATCGACAACCAAGAAGTCGGGGGCAGGAAGATATAACTCAAGGCATGGATGGCCAAGATGGAGAAAAAGATAGTTGAGAACAAAGAGTTCTGAATGCTCTATTTAATGGGGCATTGAAAAATTCAAGTAGGAGCTGGGATGGTTTTACAAAGCCTCGATGGTGTCTTGATTGAGTATAATATAAAGTAAGATTTTCCTACCACAAATAATGAGGCAGGAATATGAAGCCCACATTGCAGGACTTGGCTTAGCTGGAACCTTGAGGGTTAAAAACTTGAAGGTCTGTGGAGACTCGAAACTTGTGGTGTCCCAGGTCAATGGAGAATTTGAGGCGAGGGATGAGACCATGGGCCATATATGTGCGACTTGTGAGAGCTGTGATGACTTAGTTTGATGAATGTCATATTTGTAGGGGACAAGTAAAAAGCCAATCAACTAAAGCATGGTGGTAAAACTAGTTTTTATTGGCACTTATCGGTATTTCTTGGAAGCAGATTAACCGTTGAGAATGATTATAAAGTTTGGAAGAACTGAAGCACATTCAGTTACATGTCGTTATTTAGGATCGCTAGTATGGAGTCTTTGTGAGGATATGCAGTTTCCTCTTCAGGAAAGACATCTCAAAGAAAATGAAAGAACTATGGTGTGACACATTTATATGTCTATCTCTGTAAACACCTAATAGAACACCAGGAAAGTTGTTTATTGCCTTGAAGATATAGACTTAGTAAATTAGCTTCAAAGCTACGTCACAAATTTAACACAAATAATTATTCAATATAAATTTACTATGGTTTATCTTGTAGAATACCTGATAAACAAATAATTAGTTAAGAGTAAAATTTTACAATATGCTAGAGAACATTTGTGTCTACTATGTATGAATTTTTTTAGTGAATTTAAATAAAAGTACTTGCAAATTTTTCAGATGCAAGGAACTTTTTATTTTTTTAATAGTAATCATATTTTGTACTTTAAATTTGATCAAAATTTGTCGCTTTATAAACTCGACCAACTCCAATGGAGTCATATTATAATTTGACCAAAAGTAACCTAGTCAAATTTATAAAATTGATTGATTTTAACTCGTTGGCCGACACATTTGTAACAACAGGCGGGAAAATTCAATTTTATCGAATTTTTGATGACAAAAAGTCAAAATATAAAATTGACTGTTCGAAGTCAATTTTAGTCTATCAAAATTGAAAAATTGAGCAATCATTTTAGTCCATCAAATTTAAACTAAATTTGACCTATTTAGCTAAATTTGACCGGCCTAGTACGTCAAATTAATTAAATTTGACCCCTTTTAGCTAAATTTGACCATCCTATAATGACCGATGCAATTCAGTCATATTTAACTTAATTTGACCATTGGCGGTCATTTTTGCTTAAATATGACCAAAACATTTTGATCAAATTTAGCCATGTTCTTCTCCGTAACAATATAAAAGTTAAAGGAAGTTTAAAAGATACAACGCTATTATTTAGCTTTATTAAGCCTATTTAAAAATAGTAGTACTTTTTATTTTTATCTTAATGACACTATATGATTAATTGATAACTTTTCTTGAGTGTTAATATAGGAAATATGAAAATTTAGCTGAATATTGCTCTTTCACTTTGATTACCCCATACAAAATGTATAGAATAATATATTTATGGGTAAATATTGTATTTAGTGTATGTGTGTGAATTCGAATATATATGTACAAAAAGCATAATATAATACATATTTCTATAAAATTGTGCGTAAATATGAATTTTTACTTCTTATTTCACATGATTATATATATGAATTATTTTTTCACTTATTTTTTAATTAACTTATGTTGATTTTTATTTTATAAAGTGCGAACATGATAAAAAATACAATGTACATTTAAGATCAATATAAGTTTGAAATTAATCACATATACTCATATAAGAATAATAATAATAATAATAATCATAATCATAATAATAACATTTTATTAATAATAACAACAACAATAAAAACAACAACAACAAGAATTATAATGATAATGATAGATAATATAATAATAATAATAATATAATAATAATAATAATAATAATAATAATAATAATAATAATGAAGTTTACTTAATTCTAAACTTCGTATATTATAGGATTACTAGTCATTTTTCTGCTCCAAGATAAGCACAACATTAGTTAGCCATTGCAACAAATGTTAGAGAAGTTTCTCTGGGCCTTGGCTACAAATGTAACATATTAGGTTTAATTAATTCAATATTATTTATGCTTGTAGGCTAATTTGAAAGAATGTCCAGAATACCCCATTTTCCAGCCCCAACTGCCAAAAATACCCAGATGCGCGCGACTGCCAAAACCGACAGATTACGCTTACATTACTGCGTATACAACCTTCAGTTTTTTTATAAAGGACACACATGTGGGCTATGCGTACTCACTTTTTTGAAAAAAAGGAATACACATTTCACACATGCGTATTCCCTAAAAACAAAAAATGAATACGCATTTCACATATGTGTATCCTTTATAAATTTTAAAAAAACGAATTCGCATGTTGGACATGCGTATTCAACAGGTAATTTGGACACTCCGTCCCGCCAAATGGTATTTTGGGTACTAAGCCCCCAAATGGTGGGTATTTTGGTTTTTCACCGGCTAATTTCAGGCCCAGTTTGACTAATGATTATCAAAAATATTTAGAGGATTAAAAATATGAAGTATTTTTAAAAAATCTAGTTTTCTAAAATACAATTTAATGATTCAACATAAAAGTTTGTAAATAGTGGTGACAAATAAAAATAAAAACTAATACTGTCATGTTATTTTTTAGTTATAGTCATTACTATAAGAATTTTGTTATGATTATGTATAATTGATTGCTACAAAAATAATAATAATTTGGATTTTATTCTTAATTCATTTTTTTATTGAAAGTTAAATCTGCTTTTATTGTATGTAAATTTTAATCATGCTTTAGGAGTTTGATAGTCTCTTCCAATGTTCTAAAAATCGGTCTAGGTGACCGTCTAGGCGGTTCTTATGCCTTAGGCGGTGGTAAAACGCCCTGACTCGGACCTAGGTGGTGATTTGCCTTTTTGCTGAAAATAGGGTCAAAATCAAATTAGGCGGGCTAAGCGGTCATAGGCGGTCTGGTCGAAAAATAATTAAAAATCATTGTTTTTTACCTTTTTATGATTTTAATTCATTAATTTGATAATTTTACACAATATCATGCCAATTTCTAATATAAAGTATTGGTAAAAAGTAATAAGTAATCTAACTATTTATTTTCCCTTGAAATATAAAATGACATATTGTAATTATTTTAGAAGTGTGAATTGAAATATTAGTTAATATTGTAAACTCAATAATTAGTAAATAACGAATGTCAAATGTGTAGATATTGTTTAATACCATCTAATTTCTTTTGTCAAATAAATATTGACATATTTATCATTTTATAATAATAAAAGTTAAAAATAATATTTATATTCTCCCTATTAATGTTCCGATTAATCAGTCCGATTAATGTTCCAATTAATGGCTCTCATTAATTTATAGGGGCTCGGAAATTTGAGTGTTGTGCACTACATAGTTGTGGTTTCTACTATCTAATCTAATTTGTCAATTTTATAGTATATTAGTGAACACTTTACTTTTGTTATATCTATCTATGTACTATTCCTTAAATAGAGACCACTGACTTCATCAAACCTTAAACGTGGTTCCTTTTGTATATAAGGTTACCAAAATTAATTATATATTTTGGTTTTCATTTCTTCCCTTATAATTTTTCCCATAAAATCAGATCATATGGTTGCTAGGTTTCAAACTCAAGCATTAAATTAATTGTTTTTGTATAAAATTACGATCACTATTTCTTGATGAGATCATATGTTACAATTTTTTTATTTATGTTAAAATGTAAATAATTATAAAGACAACTAAAGTGTAATAATGTGTAAGGTATATTTCAAGTATTCTTCAACTAAAAGCAAATAATAATCACAAGAAGTGTTCTAAAAATCTCCAATTTAACCAATTAATTCGCGATTAATCCCCCGCAAGGTATCCAACAGATTCAATTTTTGAAATCCGATTAGTCCTTAGGAATTTTTCTGTATTGGAGTATATATAATTATTTAATAAAATTAAAATTATTATATTCATTTAAATATGAATAAATATAAAAATTAAGATATAATAATATATTTTGTTAATAAATAACTAATATAATCATAATAATATATTAAATATAATTTAATATTATAATACATCCGTTTTTTACTACGATTAATCTCCTGTTTCAATTAATCCCAAATTGGTAGCACCACCGATATTCCCCGATTCCCGATTTTTACAAATCACAAGTAACTAAATTTAAATTATTTCTATTTTTTTGGTTTGAAAATTTAATAAATTAAATTATTTATTGGAACTGATATTTTTTTTTGGACCGAGGAAGGCATTGACCATACTTATTGATATATATTATTTTAGTAAATTTAATTGAAAATATTATATACTTTCTTATTTCATATTTCACATTCCAATAATTTTTTGATAATTAAATTGAATTCACTTTAAATAGAACTTTAAATAAAATATATTGCATCTTTTCTTATCAAATATCAATAATAAAATGTCTATTGTTTCAAAATAAGTAAACAAGATACTCAAATTGAATTTAACCATATGTTCTATAAGATTTTTCCCATCTAATAATTTGCTTGTAGGTGAACTTTTGGTATAGGTTGGAACATTTTTTCCAATACTCTAAGAGAAAATATTTTTACATTATATTTAATTTGTAATATATTGAATCCCTTTGTTTTTTACCCCAATAATAACTCATTTAATAAAATTTTGGATTTAATTGTTAAATTACTCTAACAATGACTTTGGTAACATACATTATAAATTTATAGTTAAATACCTAAAATTACTACTTGGACAATGCCCAAAATTAATTTTTTTTTATGCTAAAGTTTCACTTTCAGAGAAATAGAATTACCTTTACTTCTTGTAATTCTAAAGTCAAATTATCTCATTAATTTAGATGCAAAGTTAACAAGATTATTAAGATAGAAGCACTACAAGAAAAAGGCTAAATTCGACCGAAAAAAATCGGTCGAATTAGCTTAATTCGATCGCGCACGGTCCAAATTTATCTTATTTCGACTGATTTTAAATCGGTTGTAATAAAGGGAGTCGAATTTAGAAGTCGGCGTATTTAACTAAATTCGAACCGTCTAATTACGACCGAATAAATATGACCGCTTAAATTCAACGAAAAAAATTCGACCGAAGACGGTTAAATTTAAATTTTTGTTTGAAATTTGAAATTTCCACTCAAAAAAATGAATATTTTTTGAAAAAGCTAAAAGGCCCGCCCAAAACTTGAATTCGACTGCATCTTGATTGAAAATACAGATTCTAAATTTAACCATATCGGTCGATTTAACCAACACCAATTTTAAAAAAATAAAATGATTAATCGGAACCCAGTTTCCGGTCATGTGTTCCAGTAACCACGAACAAGCACGGACCAAGTTTGTTTTGGCATCAAAATGAATTGGTTGCTCTGTTTTTATGTCCATTTTTGTATAATGGTAAAGGACAATCAACACAACAAACAACAGTCCAAATCCCAACCTTAATCCGGTTAATTTCAAACAAAAACCGATGACGACTCCGGCAAAACTCAATTTTAATTGAATCTTAATTAAAAGCAATAATATCAAATTATAGTTTACAATCATACAAAGCTATCATAGGTGTATAGTCCTCCTAGGAATAACTTTAAAAAATTCTATTCTAAATTACAACATAAATAGATATATGAGCGTAGATAAAAAATGTGAGCACCTCGACAATTAGTTGCTCATCTTGAAGCAAATTCCAAAATATTTTTTCAGACTCGACCAGTTGACTCAGTGAAATCGTCCGAGTCAACTCAGTGAGTCGGCCAAGTTGACCCATCGACTTGTGTTGATTTGGCACTGATTTTCATGTCTTCTGCCATTTTAGCTTCTTAATCCATCAGTTTTCTTCTTCATTCTTCATTAATTCTGCACCAAAACACTCAAACATAAATTAGGGTTATAATAATTTGAACATAAATCTAGCCTAAATATACATATATCCGTGTAATCGTGTGTGTGAATGTTTGATTTCGAATCAAACTCAAGTTCTATCGATTAGAACTCAAGTGGATTTGATCCAAAATTATTCGATTTTACCAACCCATCCAATTAATGAACGATTCAACAGATTTTGCATTGAATAGCTCGAATAGAGTGTATAGTATCTGATAGAGAAAGGATTATTTGAGATTGGTTCGGAATCATTGATGAACTCGACGGAAAAATAAAAGATATCAGCCGAGTTCTTGAGAGAGAATAAGAGAGAATTGAGACACGGCTGAGAGGCACATACACACAGCTTAGTAGTAAACCCTATTTTAGTGTATATTTGTTTTCACATGTACGGCTAGGATTAGATATTGAATGAGATGGACGGCCAAGATTGTAGGGTTTTTTTAATGAATTGGGCTGATTTGAATACTAATGGGCTTGGTATAAATCAGTTATAAAATTATTTAAGTTTGGTCTGGCCTTATATTAGGATGATTGGGTTGGGCTTTTTAATATTTAAAAGATGAAAACTTTTATTTTTGTTTTTAAGAAAGTAATTTTCAAAATGTTTTTCAAATAATATATTATATAAAATAAAATTTTGATGCTTTTTTGTCACGATTTTGAAACTTTTTATGTGTAAAAATATTTAATTTATTTTTAAATTAATTTCTTTTTCAATGCACTTGATCTAACCGTAAGGATGTCAATATTATATATATATATATATATATATATAGTTAATGATTTAACCGAAGTTTCATAACAATATAATTTTATTTGGTTTCCCATTTTAAAAGTCAAACATGAGTTTGACTAGTATAAACTAACTAGTGATATAAATATATATATATATTAGTGATATAATGAAAGTTTCAAATCAAAATAATTTTATTTAATTTGCCATTTTAATAGTCAGGCAACAGTTTGACCAGTACAGCTAATTAGTATTTAGTCTTGAATTGGTGTTTTATTTTTTTTTATAAATTTTTTCCATCGATTCAACCGTATGGATGCTTATATATATATTAGTGTTATGACCAAAATTTCATATCAAAATAATTTTATTTGTTTGTCATTTTAAAAGTCAAATATCGGTTAGACTTATACTCATAACTAGCATCAATTATATTTTTTAAACAAATAAAGAAATTTGAAAATTCTTATAGCGCATAATTTATTTTTCAAGAACTAATTTTTTTTATTGGATAACTTTTAAATATCCATAATTTCAAAATATTCACTAACATTTAAATAATTTTTTTTATTAAAAATTAAATTGAAAAAAGTTATAAATACAACCGAATTTCGTTGAAATATACCTTCAAAATGGGCGGGAAATTTCCCTCATTTTTTTAAAAGTGCAAAAGTATGGGTAAATTTCCCTCCATTTTTAAATATAAAATTTGACCGAAATCGGTTAAATTTAGGAGTGGCAAATAAATTACTTAGCGGGAAAATTCCCTCCATTTTTTTGGGCTAAATTCGAACGGAAATTCGACTAGTTTAATTTCGACCGTTTTAATTTCAACCGTTTTCAGTTAAAATTGATTGTAAATACGACTGTTTAAATACAACCGTTTGAATTCGACTGAGGCCGATCGAATTTAGCCGTGTCCAAAGGATTCGACCGCTTGCGGTCGAATTTAACCCCCGGCCGAATTTAAATCAGTTGTATTTAACCTTGTTTTCTTGTAGTGAAGGTAAGAAGCATGAATATTGTAAAAATTAGCTACAAACTTTCTGGTTTGAAATGATAACAAATCCTAAGAATTGCAAATCAAGATCATCATTATCCCGATCTTAAAAGATTAAATTTGAAAAGTTGTTTAATTAATTATCTTAAATAACAAAGAGAAAATAAATAAAATATAAAAAACTAAATTTAAGATATGACATAATCACCTTTGTGGGTGATAACTAAAAATGAAAAAAAATTAAAAGAGATTAAATTCTACATGTGACATAACCATCTTTTAGGAGATAAATAATTATAACATCTCAAGGATCACTTATCTAATGATTATGAAGATCATTCTGATCATTGAACCATCTACCCTCATTTGCTACGTCATTTCCCTGCAGCAGTGACATAAAAAACTCTGAATTATCAACTCAATGCCAGGTAGCTCAGGAAGCCCAGCATTTTCTTGTGGCATTATATAAGATTCAGGAACAACAGTTGTGGGTACTACCCCCATGCCAGACTGAGCCATTCCAATATTTTGCTGAGGCACCATGTATGATCCATATGCTGGCACAAGATCAACCATTGTAGGAGCAACCATTCCCCTTGTGGACGGAACCCGAATTGTTGACCCCGTTAGCATGGTAGGTATAGGACGGTTTAGTGCAGGTCCCACAAAAGATTCATGTGAAGATGCCAAGCTACACATTAATGTTTGCACCAAGACAAGACCAGGAGGTGTCACAGTGAGGGTTGAAGTAGCACTTACAGGTGCAAAGGAGGATGGTGGAGACATGGAGAGATTCATGGTCGAAGTATCAAAGGAGCACAGGGGAGATAGGGGGAGACTCATGGTTGAAGTAGCAAAGGAGGACAACGGAGACAGGGGGATACTCATGGTTGAAGTAGCACTTACAGGTGCAAATGAGGATGATGGAGACATGGGGGAGACTCAGGGACCGAGTTGATTCAGGGACATAAGGCATTGATCCGGTACCTGTATAATGCCTGATAGCAGGGCTCAGCTTCACGGAGAAGCCATTCAATGGTTTGCCCATCATTGCTGTGACCTAGTTCCTGTGTCAATTGAAAAATTCTTGCAGCTGTTATTATTGGAAGTCTGACTCTGGGTTCTCGGCCATACACCTTTTTGTGCCCAGAAATTCTTAACCATCTTTGATTATTTTTAACGACTTGGTGTTCAGAGTAAAGTGATGGACTACAGAGGATCAGTAAGACCATGTTTATACAATATCAGTATGTATTTATGAATTATGGTGAACTGTCTTCCACACCTAAATGTTACTTAACAACCACTTACCAATACCAGTGAGCAGTGAAATTTTAATTATAATCATATAAAAGTACAAAATTTCACAAACGGTTATATACTTGATGCCAAATTTACATGCATATTGTTACTGGACTTTTAAATGTGCTCTGTCGTGTACATGTTTAATATGGATAAATTTAAAATAAAACATGTGTGGATAGTTATTTTTACCAGTTTTTCTATCTTAAAAAATATTGTTAATTTTAATAAATTTTAGTTAGTCAATATTTTTTATTTGTTGCACAAATTTTGTACTAGGAGAAAGGGTACCGAGTGATATAAGATTTTAAATCTTAGAATATACATAAACATAAGCACTTTAAATGCAATTATTATTGATGTAAAAATGTCCTAAGTCAATAATCTCAGATATTTTCTTTTTCAATTAATTTGCTGATAAAAGTCCTATATTCCTTTTTTTCTTAACAGACTTAATGGTTTCCCTTGCTTTTCTTTCTTTGAGTTTTATCATTTACCAGTTCTTCTTGTGATACTGATGTTGAACCCTTTTCAAAAGTAGATTTGGGTTCATCAGCTTCTGATGAAATAAACTTAACAGAGTTTAAGGAAAAATTTTATTTTCAGTGTCAACATCCTTAATTCCATCTTTATAGCCTAGGCATTCTTTCCAGTGTTTCTTTGAGATCGTCTCATGAACCTTTTTTCCTGAATCAGTCCAGGCTTTAAGGGTTTTTCTCTCATTCTCTAGATTCTTTTCTAACATACTGTATCTAGCCTCAAGAATCTTAATTGTATGTTTAGCTCTCTTACATTCTTTCTTCAAATCTATCTGATGTATCAAGTCAGACTCTAACTGATCATTCCTAGATTTCAATGTCTTAATTTCAGTTATAAGTCTATCATTTTCTAAAGTCTTATTCTTAAACTACCATGCAAAGATTTAAGAATAGATTTCAATTCAGATATTATTTCAGTATCAAAAGTGAAGAAAGGAGTTTATACCTTAGGCTCAGAAGCAGCAGGATCATCAAGACTGTCCATCAGTGCATATCATGTATTTTCATCTTCAGAGTTAGAGGAGTCCACCCAATTCTTGCTTGAAGTGATCAGGGCTTTGCTCTTCCCTTGATCACACTACTAGAAATATGGCATCAGACATCGGTTCTGAACCGATATTAAAAAAAATCTGAACTGATGTCTTCGCGTGTGATGTTAAATGTCATTAGCCTTTGACATCGGTTAACAACCGATGTCTATTACGGTGCTATACATCGATTTTAAGATTAATTGTGATGTCTTTGCAACAAATTTCAACTTATATTACAGTATTTCTAATTGAATATGAGTATATTAAGAGGTATTTATCCATTAAAATATGAAACTTTACAAGCTCTAGAAGCCATTTATTAAAATTCATTCGAACAAACCGATGTCAAAATAGAGAATCAACATCGGTTTATTTATTTGCCCGATGTGAAATGCGGGATTAGACATCGGTTCATTTAGACGTCCCATATGAAATGTAGGATTAGACATCGGTTTTGTTTCTGTATCCAATGTGAAATCATTGAGTTTCTTTTCAGAACTGATGTCAAATGACTATTTCACATCGGATTTTTTAGTTCTTTTTTTTAATATTATTTTACCTGATGTCTTTCTTATATTTTTTACATCGGTTTATATTTACCAATGTGATGTTAATGTCTTGTATATTGCATGCCATCCTAATACTGTTCACATCCACAGGAACCAATTACATTTACAACCAAAAAATACCAAACAATGCAACATAAACATAAAGCTACATTGATACCAAATTTCTTAACATTAAATATTCCAAGAAGTGGTCAATTCAGACACATTCCAAGTCTAAAATAAATATCACAACCACAAACAATAAAACCCAAATTTAATAATTATTACATCCAACAATCTAAACATATTTGA
Organism: Apium graveolens; assembly: GCF_009905375.1. Taxonomy (NCBI): domain Eukaryota; kingdom Viridiplantae; phylum Streptophyta; class Magnoliopsida; order Apiales; family Apiaceae; genus Apium; species Apium graveolens. The sequence continues at coordinate 45,806 of NW_027421771.1, forward strand.
CTTGGAACAGATATGTCAAAGGAAATCATAGAAGCCAAGCAAAAAAGCCAATCGTCCCAGTCAAAGATAAAGAAGGCAAACAACGCGATTGACATATACCCAAAATACAAGATACCGGAAACTAGCTTTATAATCTCCAACTTTGTGAAAAAGTAGAAAATGGAGTAGAGGAACAGGTACAAGGAAGATGATCCTGCTGTAGGGTAAGCCCTCCACCACCAATTATAATCTTCACTGCATGTTATTACCAGAATAACAAAAACTATGAATATGAGGATGCAAGCCACATAACGTGGAGTTTAAAATCATGTCTTCCTCTATCTGACATGACTTAGCTACCTAAAATATTGCATAAAATGAGAATTCTTGTTTAAAGGACTCAAGGATTAATGGAAAAGAAGCAGGATTGTTTTTTGCAGCTACTTTCATTTTAGAATTTTAACATACTTCTGGAATCTGGTAATCATTTGTGATTATGTCCAAACAAATTGGAAGACAACTCTCTTTGTTCTAATTTAGAACAAGTTATATTTATCTATGTTTAACAATTCAGAGTATATTTCCGGTGTAACGCAGATCTCTACCACAACCTTGAATCGTAAACAGCTGCAACACATCGACGTCCCATCTAATAATGTTTGTAGCAGACCGTCTGACCCCAGTAGGGACGCGTTAACCAGTTAGAAAGTATCTGTAGAAAAATAAATTAGGTGCTAGTACCCAAACCATCTACTACCATATTCTTAACTTTTAATTTTAATTATGTTTTGGCTAATAAACACCCGAGAAGTGCCTATATATCAGAGATATGCGCCTTTCGCAAATTATGTTTAACACACTCATCTACTTGAGAGAAGAGTGCTTCAGTACCTTCATCATGCATCTATATTCTAAAATGCATAATTAACATAAAAACGTAGATATCGAAAGAAACTTTTGCACGACCTTTACCTCATTGATTCATCTATATCTTTCACGCTGCCTTGGATTGCCCCAGCATGTTGTTCATCTTCCTCTGTATCACTTGTAAAAAGTTGAAACGATAGAGGAAGCTATCAAGCACATAGGATAAGTTAATTATTTGAACACAAGTAAGTTGCTCACCTACAGAATTGATCTTTGTACTATTAAATTCTAGGTCACTATTGTTCAACAGCATGGTACATATCTTCGGTCTCGTCCTCTAACAGTGACTGGCAAAAATCAACTTGAAAATAATGTGAAAAACAAAAACATTTTACGTATTGTATTTCGATTTTAAAAATGGCATCGACTCAGATTCAAATTCTAAAGCTATAACATTCTACATTAATATATCCGATGTATGTTTACAAAGAACATGTATATTAAACAACTTAACCTGAAGTAGTCCCATTCTATCTAGAATTGACGTCTGTGACATTCCCATTCTCCAGAATACCGACCCAAATATCATAGCTGATGCAATTGACATTCTTGTTCGAACTTTATTGGTCGGTCCCATCGCGAGAAAGCCTAGTCATAGCTGATGCAATTTTGCTATATTTTGTCTTGGAAAAGTAATGGTCTGCTGTATTTATTCCATAAATTGCCTTCTCTTTCTATCTACACCAGAATTAGAGGAAACAGAAGAAGACACTGAGACATATGAAAATAGAGTTATATTGTTATAGTAACAGTGAGCCTGGAAAAGTTATATCAACAGTGATATTAATCTTACTAGCCCGAAAAACTGAACATACAATCTTTTTAGAAGTACTTACGAAAATTTAACTAGTCACAGATTTAGATACATCGTATGGGGGTAATTAAGGGGATTAGAGGGTGGTAATTAATTGGGAGCAAAACAATAAGAAAAATGTTCTTTAAAGCATTAAAAAATTTATTTCTTCCTGCCAAATAACATAAAAGACACGCATGTGGAAAATCAACGTGTTCAAGGCACGAATAAACATAATTCTGATTAACCAAAATAGAGAGTATGCACTGGTTAGAATAAGTAACTTATGAACTCTTTAAAAAAAGGGATGCAATATGATATATGTGGTTAATCACATGCCACTAAATTATTCTTTCTACAGATAAAGAAAAAAGTAATAACAGAAACAAGAAATTAACAAACCAATCCTCAGGCCAAATATATACATTTTAACTCCCATATAATACTGTATCAAGTGTCCCAGTGAACAGACCTGTCGTACTAAATACAACAGGGGTAAACATGAACCATAGCTAATATGGTAAGAGGAAGCAAATTTTAACCAAGATGAAGGACTTACTTGCTGGGTGATCTTTCATCGTAACAAGTATCCCAACAAATATTGAGGCCAACGAAACATAGAATGATAGTCACTATGATCCCGTAAATCTGGAGGTCATGTAAGCTTGGGTTTTTATAGGCTCAGCAACTGTTGTCCCATTTACTATCATAATTGTCTCTGCACTTAAAGATAGCAACTGCAATCAAGTGGGTGTGATTTGGATTACTTAATCTAGCTACCCCAAAAAGGTTAAAAAGATTTGAAAACATAACTTAACTAGTTGTTAGCTTGAAAACTAAAACTGACAATTATTTTGAGCACGAAAAGTGCAAGCTTCAGATCCAAAAAGCTCAGGTTGTGTTAATTCCTGTTCTTGCTCTATTAATGAGGTCATCCCCATAGCTTAATTAACTAAAACGAAGGAGTGCATCATCCGTATCTATGTCAATTCTTCAAATAAGATATGATGTATCAGACCAAGCACATTTTTTGCCTGATGGAAGCTAGAACAAAAACTTTTAAGATCCATACTAACAGACGTAGCAAATAATTTAAAAACAAACTCTGATCTGTAAGATCTAAACTCTTTCACTGTAAAATCAGACCTAAAAATAAACTCATAAATTAAAACACATAGCCTTCACCCGAAAGAAATCAAAATACTTCAATATATTTATACCAAAATATTACTAATGTAAGAATGAGTACAAAAAATGAAAACATACACATGAAATGGATCTAATAAATCTGTTTGAAGTTATCCGTTAGAAAAAGTCTATTTTTCTTGTAGTTGAGAGATCATTTTTTATGTATTCATAATACCACTGTAAATCTAAAGGAACCAACAGAACTTGAAGAAGATCCATGCTTTTGTATCCTTCTTTGTTTTTTTAACACCTAAACTTAATAGCAGAACATAATAGAATAAACAAACTGAACATACAAATATAATATACACTGACAGATCTATATAAATACACAATGGATGTAATAACGCTAAAAGAAAGAGATATTTTACGATTGAAGGATATGTTTCAAGCTCCAAAGCTTCAGACCTATAAACAAAAGCTTCATTAAAATCAAAATGTAAAATTTTGAAACAAATTTAAAATTTACATATATAATCAAACCAAACATTTGCTTTCTCGACTCGATTTTAAGCTACCAAATTAATAAGACCACCAATTTTTAGCCCGATTTGTAACGGAAAAACTCCTTCCCTTTCTTCAAACCATCGTCAATCGCTTCATCATGGCCAGAGTCTAACCTTCACCAATCGATTTTATATAATCGAAGCTTCCACCAAGATCTAGATAGGGAGTCGAAGAGAGAGGAGAAAGAGATGGTAATAGAGAATACAAAGGTAGAGTGGAGAAAGAGAGAGACGGAAAGAGAGAGGGGGAGAGAGGGGGGAGAGAGGGGGGAGAGAGATGAAGTTCGATATTTAAGAGAGAGAATTAGGGTTTTTGAGATAGAGCAAAGGTTTGAGAGAGAATTACAATCGTGGTCTGAGAGAGAGAGAGCAAAGAGAGAGCCGCAAGTTTGAGAGAGAGAAAGAGCCCTGATGTGTGAGTCGAGGTTTGGGGGAGAGAGATAAAGATGGAGATAGCTACAGAGATAGAGATGTATGGGTGTGTGAGTAAAAGGGGAAGGGGAAATAATTTTTTAACTTTTTTGTTACCGGAAAAATTTGGGTACGTACTCAGCGGGGGAACTGAAACATTTATTTAGTCATTTTTTTAGAAATGGTTATAGACAACGGTTAGTATAAATAACCGATGTTAAAGTGAAAAACATTAATTTGTTATTATTTTAAAATTAAACATAGACAACGGCTACTATGTAAAATCGATGTTAAACAGGCTTTTCACATCGTTTTTTTTTAAACCGATGTTAAATATGCTTTTAACATCGGTGTAATTACATACCGATGTTTAAGCACGATGTCGTATCTACTATTTTTAGTAGTGTCATGCTTTATTTTCTTGCACTCTGAGGCAAAGTGACCAGGTTCATCACAGTTGTAGCACTTGATCTTTATCCTGTCTAGCTTCCCAGCTTTAGAGTCCTTTCCATCTTTTCTCCCAATTGACTTCTTTTCACCTCCAATGAACTTCTTCCTGAAGCTTCTGTTGTTCCTAGACTTCCTGAATTGCATTCTCCTGAAGCCCTTAACCAGTAATGCCAGCCATTTGCATGGCATCAGAATTTGTCATGTTCTCATCAGTTTCAGAATCAGTATCATCATCAGGATATGATGATGAATCATCAGTATCTAATTCTGGCAATTTGTTCTTCTTTCGTACAGCTCCAACAGACTTTTCTTTTGAAGCTTTATCATTAACTTTCAAAGCAACAGATTTCCCTTTGCTGCTTTTTCCTCTCTCTCCTTTGCTGAACCTCCAAATTATGAGTTCTTAGCATGCCATAGACTTCATCCAGAGTAATTACATCCAAATCATACTGATATCGTATGATTGAAGTCTGAGTCTCCCATTCTTCATTTAATGCTCTTAAAAACTTGGTGTTTGAATCCTCTCGATCATACACCTTTCCTACCAAAGACAGATTGTTGAGTAGAGTCAGAAATCTGTCATAGATATCAGTGAGACTTTCATCAGGCTTGGCCTCAAAGTGTTCATATTCTTGAATCAGAACATCCCTTTTGTTCTTCTTGATGGCCATGGTTCCTTGACATTGAGTTTCAAGAGCATCCCATATTTCTTTGGTAGTTTTCTAGGCTATGACCCTATTTGACATCACAGAATTAAGACCGTTATGCAAAATGTTTCTTACCTTTGCATCTTTCAGCACAACTACTTTCTCTTCTAGTGTCCATTCTGTCTTCTCCTTCAGTTGATAGTGTTCAGCAACCGAAGGAGTTGCATGCACCAGTTTTGTTGGCATGAAGGGTCCATCATTGATTACGTCTAGATAATCTGGATCTGTAGCTTCCAGGTACATGAGCATCTTCACCTTCCATGTTGGATATTCAGTCTTTTTCAGAATGGGAATTTTAATACTTTCATACTTGTTCAGAGACATGTTTAGATCATTTCTGATTATAAATTTATCAGTGTGCTCTGATACCAATTGTTTCCCAGTAAAGATACAATTGTTCAAAGGGGGGGGGGGTTGGATACAATTGTATAAATATTTCGAACAAGTAATAAAATATAACAGCTTTTATATTTATGATAAAAACTGTTACAAAATCCTCTCAAGAAATACCGATGTTCTTGAGAGCTGCTAGGTCGAAAGATCCTCGAGTGTTGTTCACTAAGTGATGACCTAAACCGTGTTTATATACTACACAGCTACAACAGATTAATCTAAGATATACATTATCAAAAACTAACCGAAACTGACACATATCTTAAACTAAACAGATAAAGTCCTATCTCTCAGACGTAACAGATATCTGCTCCACATTATAAGGAACAGAACAAATCCTCTAATGCTGACTGTCTTCAAATACTGATGTCATACAAATCCTGATGACATACCAAATCCTGACGGTACATCAGATCCCGATGACATCTGAACAGCCAGATCCTGAGCTTCTTCTGATCATTGAGAATTCAATATATAAAATAATCATCTACCCCTAACATCAGACTCAGGAATAGCAGTTTTCCTTTTCTTATTCCTCTTGTAATCAATAGCAAGATAATTAGTATCTTCACAGTTAAAACAAGTTTTCCTAGGAGCACTGGGAACAACCTTGTAAATTGAATCCTTAGAAATACCTTGCTTACCATTCCTGTTTCTCTTAGGACTTTTTGCTTGAGGTTTGTCAATAACCTCAGATATTATCTTTTTCAATTAATTTGCTGACAAAAGTCCTATGTTTCTTTTTTTCTTAACAGACTTAATGGTTTCCTTGCTTTTCTTTCTTTGAGTTTTATCATTTACCAGTTCTTCTTGTGATAATGATGTTGAACCCTTTTCAAAAGTAGATTTGGGTTCATCAGCTTCTGATGAAATAAACTTAACAGGAGTTTTAAGGGAAATTTTATTTTTAGTGTCAACATCCTTAATTCCATCTTTATAGCCTAGGCATTCTTTCCAGTTTTTCTTTGAGATCATCTCATGAACCTTTTTCCTGAATCAGTCCAGGCTTTAAGGGTTTTTCTCTCATTCTCTAGATTCTTTTCTAACATACGGTATCTAGCCTCAAGAATCTTAACTGTATGTATCAAGTCAGACTCTAACTGATCATTCCTAGATTTCAATGTCTTAATTTCAGTTATAAGTCTATCATTTTCTAAAGTCTTATTCTTAAAACTACCATGCAAAGATTTAAGAATAGATTTCAATTCAGATATATTTTCAGTATCAAAAGTGAAGAAAGGAGTTTGTACCTTAGGCTCAGAAGCAGCAGGATCATCAAGACTGTCCATCAGTGCATATCATGTATTTTCATCTTCAGAGTCAGAGGAGTCCACCCAATTCTTGCTTGAAGTGATCAGGGCTTTGCTCTTCCCTTGATCATTCTTTGTTTTCTTGCACTCTGAGGCAAAGTGACCAGGTTCAGCACAGTTGTAACACTTGATCTTTGTCCTGTCTAGCTTCCCAGCTTTAGAGTCCTTTCCATCTTTTCTCCCAATTGACTTCTTTTCACCTCCAATGAACTTCTTCCTGAAGCTTCTGTTGTTCCTAGACTTCCTGAATTGCATTTTCCTGAAGCCCTTAACCAGTAATGCAGCCATTTGCATGACATCTGAATTTGTCATGTTCTCATCAGTTTCAAAATCAGTATCATCATCAGGATATGATGATGAATCATCAGTATCTAATTCTGGCAATTTGTTCTTCTTTTGTACAGCTCCAACAGACTTTTCTTTTGAAGCTTTATCATTAACTTTCAAAGCAATAGATTTCCCTTTGCTGCTTTTCCTCTCTCTCCTTTGCTGAACCTCCAAATTATGAGTTCTTAGCATGCCATAGACTTCATCCAGAGTAATTACGTCCAAATTATACTGATATCGTATGATTGAAGTCTGAGTCTCCCATTCTTCACTTAATGCTCTTAAAAAATTGGTGTTTGAATCCTCTCGATCATACAACTTTCCTACCAAAGACAGATTGTTGAGTAGAGTCAGAAATCTGTCATAGATATCAGTGAGACTTTCATCAGGCTTGGCCTCAAAGTGTTCATATTCTTGAATCAGAATATCCCTTCTGTTCTTCTTGATGGCCATGGTTCCTTGACATTGAGTTTCAAGAGCATCCCATATTCCTTTGGCAGTCTTGTAGGCTATGATCCTATTTGACATCACAGGATTAAGACTGTTATGCAAAATGTTTCTTACCTTTGCATCTTTCAACACAACTACTTTCTCTTCTGGTGTCCATTCTATCTTCTCCTTCAGTTGATAGTGTTCAGCAACCGAAGGAGTTGCAGGCACCAGTTTTGTTAGCATGAAGGGTCAATCATTGATTACGTCTAGATAATCTTGATCTGTAGCTTCCAGGTACATGAGCATCTTCACCTTCCATGTTGGATATTCAGTCTTTTTCAGAATGGGAATTTTAATACTTTCATACTTGTTCAGGGACATGTTTAGATCGTTTCTGATTATAAATTTATCAGTGTGCTCTGATACCAATTGTTTCCCAGTAAAGATACAATTGTTCAGGGGGGGGGTTGGATACAATTGTATAAATATTTCGAACAAGTAATAAAATATAACAGCTTTTTATATTTATGATAAAAACTTTACAAAATTCTCTCAAGAAATACCGATGTTCTTGAGAGCTGCTAGGTCGAATGATCCTCGAGTGTTGTTCACTAAGTGATGACCTAAACCGTGTTTATATACTACACAGCTACAACAGATTAATCTAAGATATACATTATCAAAAACTAACCGAAACTGATACATATCTTAAACTAAAAAGATAAAGTCCTATCTCTCAGACGTAACAGATATCTGCTCCCCATTATAAGGAACAAAACAAATCCTCTAATGCTGACTGTCTTCAAATACTGATGTCATACAAATCCTGATAACATACCAAATCCTGACGGTACATCAGATCCCGATGACATCTGAACAGCCAGATCCTGAGCTTCTTCTGATCATTGAGAATTCAATATATAACAAAGCCAATAAAAGATTTAATCCCAATTCCCTTGACTCCCAGCGACCCGAAAAGATGATTTTTATTGGAGCTTCTTTAAAGGAACCCCTGACGTTGATAAAGTTCTGACAAGAGAACAATGACATTTTTGCGTGGTCAGCAGTTGATATGGCGAGTATTGTTTTGAATTGATAACTCATAAGCTAAATATCGACCCTAACCGAAATACAGTAAAGCAAAAGAAAATGAGTTTTGCTTTGAAAAGAAAAGAGGCCATAAAACATAAGGTAAAAAAGCTCTTAGAGGTTGGGTTCAATGAGGAAATACAATTCATGGAATGATTGGCTAATCCGGTGATGGTGAAAAAAGCTAATGGAAAGTGGAGGATGTATGTTGACTTCACTAACCTGAACGATGCATGTCCAAAAGATAATTTTCCTTTCCCACAGATAGACACTTTGATAGATTCCACTGGAGGGCATGAGATGCTGAGTTTCATGGATGGATTGAGCGGCTATAATCAAATCAAAATGCATAAAAATGACAATCCAAAAGGTATTATTCATCACCAACTTTGGTATTTTTTTATTATCTTGATTATGACATTTGGTCTCAAGAATGCAGGAGCCACTTACCAATGGTTGGTGAATAAGATTTTTAAGGATCTTATTGGAAAGATCATGGAGGTCTACGAAGATGACATGTTAGTCAAGAGCCTTCTAAAGGTTGATCATATAGCCCATTTGAGGGAAACTTTTGAGGTTTTGAGATATCACAAGATGATGTTGAATTTCGCCAGGTGTCCTTTTGGTGTAGGATCTGGAAAGTTTTTAGGATTAATGGTCTCCCAGAGGGGAATTGAGGCCAATCCTAACTTGATAAAGGCCATCCTGGATATGGAACATCCACGCTCTGTAAAGGACATTCAGAAACACAATGAAATGATTACTGCTTTGGGACGGTTCATCTCCAAGTCCGGAGACAAGTGCCAGCCATTCTTCAAATCTTTAAAGAAAGTAAAAGATTTTCCTTGGACCGATGAATGTCAGATGTCGTTTAAGGAATTAAAGAAATACAAGGTTCAAGCCCCGTTGTTGGCCAAACCAGTTCAGAATGAAAGTCTGTATTTGTACTTGGTTGTTTTTGAAAGAGCCTTGAGCGTTGTATTGGTAAAAAAGGAAGCCAAAACCCATAAACATATCTATTATGTCAACAAGATTCTACACGCAGCTGAGTTGAACTATTTAACTATAGTAAAGTTTGCTTTGGCCTTGGTCATGACTTTAAGAAAGTTACGTCCCTACTTCCAAGCACATAAAATCGAAGTGTTAAAAAATAAGCCTTTGAGAAACATCATCCATAGTTCTAAGGTCAGTGGAAGGCTGATCAAATGGGCTATAGAGCTTGAAGAATTTGACATTAAGTATAAGCCTAGAACATCGATAATAGCTCAGGTCTTGACTGACTTCGTGGTTGAATGTACTATTGACAACCAAGAAGTCGGGGGCAGGAAGATATAACTCAAGGCATGGATGGCCAAGATGGAGAAAAGATAGTTGAGAACAAAGAGTTCTGAGTGCTCTATTTAATGGGGCATTGAAAAAATTCAAGTGGAGCTGGGATGATTTTACAAAGTCTCGATGGTGTCTTGATTGAGTATAATATAAAGTAAGATTTTCCTTCCACAAATAATGAGGCGGAATATGAAGCCCACATTGCAGGACTTGGCTTAGCTGGAACCTTGAGGGTTAAAAACTTGAAGGTCTGTGGAGACTCGAAACTTGTGGTGTCCCAGGTCAATGGAGAATTTGAGGCGAGAGATGAGACCATGGCCATATATATGCGACTTGTGAGAGCTGTGATGACTTAGTTTGATGAATGTCATATTTGTATGGGACAAGTAAAAAGCCAATCAACTAAAGCATGGTGGTAAAACTAGTTTTTATGGCACTTATCGGTATTTCTTGGAACCAGATAAACCGTTGAGAATGATTATAAAGTTTGGAAGAACTGAAGCACATTCAGTTACATGTTGTTATTTAGGATCGCTAGTATGGAGTCTTTGTGAGGATATGCAGTTTCCTCCTTCAGGAAAGACGTCTCAAAGAAAATGGAAGAACTATGGTGTGACACATTTATATGTCTATCTCTGTAAAACACCTAATAGAACACCAGGAAAGTTGTTTATTGCCTTGAAGATATAGACTTAGTAAATTAGCTTCAAAGCTACGTCACAAATTTAACACAAATAATTATTCAATATAAATTTACTATGGTTTATCTTTGTAGAATACCTCATAAACAAATAATTAGTTAAGAGTAAAATTTTACAATATGCTAGAGAACCTTTGTGTCTACTATGTATGAAATTTTTTTAGTGAATTTAAAAAAAAGTACTTGCACATTTTTCAGAAGCAAGGAACTTTTTATTTTTTTAATAGTAATCATATTTCGTACTTTAAATTTGATCAAAATTTGTCGCTTTTATAAACTCGACCAACTCAAATGGAGTCATATTTATAATTTTGACCAAAAGTAACCTAGTCAAATTTATAAAATTGATTGATTTTAACTCGTTGGCCGACACATTTGTAACAACAGGCGGGAAATTCAATTTTTATCGAAATTTTTGAAGACAAAAGTCAAAATATAAAATTGACTGTTCGAAGTCAATTTTAGTCTATCAAAATTGAAAAATTGAGCAATCATATTTAGTCCGTCAAATTTAACTAAATTTGACCTATTTAGCTAAATTTGACCGGCCTAGTACGTCAAATTTAATTAAATTTGACATTTTTAGCTAAATTTGACCATCCTAATAATGACCGATGCAATTCAGTCATATTTAACTTAATTTGACCATTGGCGGTCATTTTTGCTTAAATATGACCAAAACATTTTGATCAAATTTAGCCAATGTTTCTCCATAACAATATAAAAGTTAAAGGAAGTTTAAAGATACAACGCTATTATTTTAGCTTTATTAAGCCTATTTAAAAATAGTAGTACTTTTTATTTTTATCTTAATGACACTATATGATTAATTGATAACTTTTCTTGAGTGTTAATATAGGAAATATGAAAATTTAGCTGAATATTGCACTTTTCACTTTGATTACACCATAAAAAATGTATAGAATAATATATTTATGGGTAAATATTGTATTTAGTGTATGTGTGTGAATTCGAATATATATGTACAAAAAGCATAATATATATACAGATTTCTATAAAATTGTGCGTAAATATGAATTTTTACTTCTTATTTCACATGATTATATATATGAATTATTTTTTCACTTATTTTTTAATTAACTTATGTTGATATTTTATTTTATAAATGCGAACATGATAAAAAAATACAATGTACATTTAAGATCAATATAAGTTTGAAATTAATCACATATACTCATATAAGAATAACAATAATAATAATAATAATAATAATAATAATAATAAAATTTATTAATAATAACAACAACAATAAAAACAACAACAACAAGAATTATAATGATAATGATAATGATAATAATAATAATAATAATAATAATAATAATAATAATAATAATAGTGGAAGTTTACTTAATTCTAAACTTCGTATATTATAGGATTACTAGTCATTTTTCTGCTCCAAGATAAGCACAACATTAGTTAGCCAACATTAGTTAGCCATTGGCAACAAATGTTAGAGAAGTTTCTCTGGGCCTTGGCTACAAATGTAACATATTAGGTTTAATTAATTCAATATTATTTATGCTTGTAGGCTAATTTGAAAGAATGTCCAAAATACCCCATTTTCCAGCCCCAACTGCCAAAAATACCCAGATGCGCGCGGACTGCCCAAAATACCGACAGATTACGCTTTACATTACTGCGTATACAACCTTCAGTTTTTTTGTAAAGGACACGCATGTGGGCTATGCGTACTCACTTTTTTGAAAAACAAGGAATACACATTTCACACATGCGTATTCCCTAAAAACAAAAAATGAATACGCATTTCACATATGTGAATCCTTTATAAATTTTAAAAAAACGAAATTCGCATGTTGGACATGCGTATTCAACAGGTAATTTGGACACTCCGTCCCGCCAAATGGTATTTTGGGTACTAAGCCCCCAAATGGTGGGTATTTTGGTTTTTCACCCGGCTAATATTTCAAAAATATTTAGAGGATTAAAAATATAAAGTATTTTTTAAAAAATCTAGTTTTCTAAAATACAATTTAATGATTCAACATAAAAGTTTGTAAATAGTGGTGACAAATAAAAATAAAAACTAATACTGTCATGTTATTTTTTTAGTTATAGTCATTACTATAAGAATTTTGTTATGATTATGTATAATTGATTGCTACAAAAATAATAATAATTTGGATTTTATTCTTAATTCATTTTGTTTATTTAAAGTTAAATCTTCTTTTATTGTATGTAAATTTTAATCATGCTTTACGAGTTTGATAGTCTCTTCCAATGTTCTAAATATCGGTCTAGGTGACCGTCTAGGCGGTTCTTATGCCTTAGGCGGTAGTAAAACGCCCTGACTCGGACCTAGGTGGTGATTTATGTCTTTTTGCTGAAAATCGGGTCAAAATCAGAATTAGGCGGGTTAAGCGGTCATAGGCGGTCTGGTCGAAAAATAATTAAAAATCATTGTTTTTTACCTTTTTATGATTTTAATTCATTAATTTGATAATTTTACACAGTATCATGCCAATTTCTAATATAAAGTATTGGTAAAAAGTAATAAGTAATCTAACATATTTATTTTCCCACTTGAAATATAAAATGACATATTGTAATTAGTTTAGAAGTGTGAATTAAAATATTAGTTAATATTGTAAACTCAATAATTAGTAAATAACGAATGTCAAATGTGTAGATATTGTTTAATACCATTCTAATTTCTTTTGTCAAATAAATATCTGACATATTTATCATTTTATAATAATAAAAGTTAAAAATAATATTTATATTCTCCCTATTAATATTCCGATTAATCAGTCAGATTAATCAGTTCGATTAATGTTCGAATTAATGGCTCTCATTAATTTTTAGGGGCTCGGAAATTTGAGTGATGTGCACTATGTAGTTGTGGTTTCTACTATCTAATCTCATTTGTCAGATTTCATAGCAGTTATTAGTGAACACTTTACTTTTATTATATCTATCTATGTACTATTCCTTAAATAGAGACCACTGACTTCATCAAACCTTAAAAGTGGTCCCTTTTGTATATAAGGTTACCAAAATTAATTATATATTTTGGTTATCATTTCTTCTCTTATAATTTTTCCCATAAAATCAGATCATATGGTTGCTAGGTTTCAAACTCAAGCATTAAATTAATTGTTTTTGTAATAAAATTACAATCACTATTTCTTGATGAGATCATATGTTACAATTTTTTTTATTTATGTTAAAATGTAAATAATTATAAAGACAACTAAAGTGTAATAATGTGTAAGGTATATTTCAAGTATTCTTCAACTAAAAGCAAATAATAATCACAAGAAGTGTTCTAAAAATCTCCAATTTAACAATTAATTCGCGATTAATCCCCCGCAAGGTATCCAACAGATTCAATTTTTGAAATCCGATTAGTCCTTAGGAATTTTTCTGTATTGGAGTATATATAATTATTTAATAAAATTAAAATTATTATATTCCTTTAAATATGAATAAATATAAAAATTAAGATATAATAAATATATATTTGTTAATAAATAACTAATATAATCATAATAATATATTAAATATAATTTAATATTATACTACATCCATTTTTTACTACGATTAATCTCTTGTTTCAATTAATCCCAAATTGGTAGCACCACCGATCTTCCCCAATTCCCGATTTTTACAAATCACAAGTAACTAAATTTAAATTATTTCTATTTTTTTGGTTTGAAAATTTAACAAATTAAATTATTTATTGGAACTGATATTTTTTTTTTGGACCGAGGAAGGCATTGACCATACTTATTGATATATATTATTTTAGTAAATTTAATTTAAAATATTATATACTTTCTTATTTCATATTTCACATTCCAATAATTTTTTGATAATTAAATTATAATTCACTTTAAATAGAACTTTAAATAAAATATATTGCATCTTTTCTTATCAAATATCAATAATAAAATGTCTATTGTTTCAAAATAAGTAAACAAGATACTCAAATTTAATTTAACCATATGTTCTATAAGATTTTTCCCATCTAACAATTTGCTTGTAGGTGAACTTTTGGTATAGGCTGGAACATTTTTTCTATACTCTAAGAGAAAATATTTTTACATTATATTTAATTTGTAATATATTGAATCCCTTTGTTTTTTACCCCAATAATAACTCATTTAATAAAATTTTGGATTTAATTGTTAAATTACTCTAACAATGACTTTGGTAACATACATTATAAATTTATAGTTAAATACCTAAAATTACTACTTGGACAATGCCCAAAATTAATTTTTTTTATGCTAAAGTTCACTTTTAGAGAAATAGAATTACCTTTACTTCTTGTAATTCTAAAGTCAAATTATTTCATTAATTTAGATGGAAGGTTAACAAGATTATTAAGATAGAACGTAAGAAGCATGAATATTGTAAAAATTAGCTACAAACTTTCTCGTTTGAAATGATAACAAATCCTAAGAATTGCAAATCAAGATCATCATTATCCCTATCTTAAAAGATTAAATTTGAAAAGTTGTTTGATTAATTATCTTAAATAACAAGAGAAAATAAAATAAAATGTAAAAGACTAAATTTAAGAAAGGGGAGATAGGGGGTGACTCATGGTTGAAGTAGCAAAGGAGGACAACGGAGACAGGGGGATACTCATGGTTGAAGTAGCACTTACAGGTGCAAAGGAGGATGGTGGAGACATGGGGAGACTCAGGGACCGAGTTGATTCAGGGACATCAGGCATTGATCCGGTACCTGTATAACGCCTGATAGCAGGCTCAGCTTCACGGAGAAGCCATTCAATGGTTTGCCCATCATTGTTGTGACCTAGTTCCTGTGTCAATTGAAAAATTCTTGCAGCTGTTATTATTGGAAGTCTGACTCTGGGTTCTCAGCTATACACCTTTTTGTGCCCAGAATTCTTAACCATCTTTGATTATTTTTAACGGACTTGGTGTTCAGAGTAAAGTGATGGACTACAGACCATATTTATACAATATCAGTTATGTATTTATGAATTATGGTGAACTGTCTTCCACACCTAAATGTTTAATTAACAACCACTTACAAATACCAGTGACCAGTGAAATTTTAATTATAATCATATAAAAGTACAAAATTTCACAAACGGTTATATACTTGATGCCAAATTTACATGCATATAGTTACTGGACTTTTAAATGTGCTTGGTCGTGTACATGTTTAATATGGATAAATTTAAAATAAAACATCTGTGGATAGTTATTTTTTACCAGTTTTTCTATCTTAAAAAATATTGTTAATTTTAATAAATTTTAGTTAGTCAATATTTTTTATTTGTTGCACAAATTTTGTAGTAGGAGAAAGGGTACCGAGTGATATAAGATTTTAAATCTTAGATAATACATAAACATAAGCACTTTAAATTCAATTTATTATTGATGTAAAAATGTCCTATGTCAATAACCTCAGATATTTTCTTTTTCAATTAATTTGCTGATAAAAGTCCTATGTTCTTTTTTTTCTTAACAGACTTAATGGTTTCCTTGCTTTTCTTTCTTTGAGTTTTATCATTTACCAGTTCTTCTTGTGATACTGATGTTGAACCCTTTTCAAAAGTAGATTTGGGTTCATCAGCTTCTGATGAAATAAACTTAACAGGAGTTTTAAGGGAAATTTTATTTTCAGTGTCAACATCCTTAATTCCATCTTTATAGCCTAGGCATCCTTTCCAGTTTTTCTTTGAGATCATCTCATGAACCTTTTTTCCTGAATCAGTCCAGGCTTTAAGGGTTTTTCTCTCATTCTCTAGATTCTTTTCTAACATACTGTATCTAGCCTCAAGAATCTTAACTGTTAATGTATCAAGTCAGACTCTAACTGATCATTCCTAGATTTCAATGTCTTAATTTCAGTTATAAGTCTATCATTTTCTAAAGTCTTATTCTTAAAACTACCATGCAAAGATTTAAGAATAGATTTCAATTCAGATATATTTTCAGTATCAAAAGTGAAGAAAGGAGTTTGTACCTTAGGCTCAGAAGCAGCAGGATCATCAAGACCGTCCATCAGTGCATATCATGTATTTTCATCTTCAGAGTCAGAGGAGTCCACCCAATTCTTGCTTGAAGTGATCAGGGCTTTGCTCTTCCCTTGATCATTCTTTGTTTTCTTGCACTCTGAGGCAAAGTGACCAGGTTCAGCACAGTTGTAACACTTGATCTTTGTCCTGTCTAGCTTCCCAGCTTTAGAGTCCTTTCCATCTTTTCTCCCAATTGACTTCTTTTCACCTCCAATGAACTTCTTCCTGAAGCTTCTGTTGTTCCTAGACTTCCTGAATTGCATTTTCCTGAAGCCCTTAACCAGTAATGCAGCCATTTGCATGACATCTGAATTTGTCATGTTCTCATCAGTTTCAAAATCAGTATCATCATCAGGATATGATGATGAATCATCAGTATCTAATTCTGGCAATTTGTTCTTCTTTCGTACAGCTCCAACAGACTTTTCTTTTGAAGCTTTATCATTAACTTTCAAAGCAACAGATTTCCCTTTGCTGCTTTTCCTCTCTCTCCTTTGCTGAACCTCCAAATTATGAGTTCTTAGCATGCCATAGACTTCATCCAGAGTAATTACGTCCAAATGATACTGATATCGTATGATTGAAGTCTGAGTCTCCCATTCTTCACTTAATGCTCTTAAAAAATTGGTGTTTGAATCCTCTCGATCATACAACTTTCCTACCAAAGACAGATTGTTGAGTAGAGTCAGAAATCTATCATAGATATCAGTGAGACTTTCATCAGGCTTGGCCTCAAAGTGTTCATATTCTTGAATCAGAAATCCCTTCTGTTCTTCTTGATGGCCATGGTTCCTTGACATTGAGTTTCAAGAGCATCCCATATTCCTTTGGCAGTCTTGTAGGCTATGATCCTATTTGACATCACAGGAATTAAGACTGTTATGCAAAATGTTTCTTACCTTTGCATCTTTCAGCACAACTACTTTCTCTTCTGGTGTCCATTCTAGTCTTCTCCTTCAGTTGATAGTGTTCAGCAACCGAAGGAGTTGCAGGCACCAGTTTTGTTAGCATGAAGGGTCCATCATTGATTACGTCTAGATAATCTGGATCTGTAGCTTCCAGGTACATGAGCATCTTCACCTTCCATGTTGGATATTCAGTCTTTTTCAGAATGGGAATTTTAATACTTTCATACTTGTTCAGGGACATGTTTAGATCGTTTCTGATTATAAATTTATCAGTGTGCTCTGATACCAATTGTTTCGCAGTAAAGATACAATTGTTCAGGGGGGGTTGGATACAATTGTATAAATATTTCGAACAAGTAATAAAATATAACAGCTTTTTATATTTATGATAAAAACTGTTACAAAATCCTCTCAAGAAATACCGATGTTCTTGAGAGCTGCTAGGTCGAATGATCCTCGAGTGTTGTTCACTAAGTGATGACCTAAACTGTAGTTTATATACTACACAGCTACAACATATTATCTAAGATATACATTATCAAAAACTAACCGAAACTGATACATATCTTAAACTAAACAGATAAAGTCCTATCTCTCAGACGTAACAGATATCTGCTCCCCATTATAAGGAACAAAACAAATCCTCTAATGCTGACTGTCTTCAAATACTGATGTCATACAAATCCTGATGACATACCAAATCCTGACGGTACATCAGATCCCGATGACATCTGAACAGCCAGATCCTGAGCTTCTTCTGATCATTGAGAATTCAATATATAACAAAGCCAATAAAAGATTTAATCCCAATTCCCTTGACTCCCAGCGACCCTGAAAAAGATGATTTTATTGGAGCTTCTTTAAAGGAACCCCTGACGTTGATAAAGTTCTGACAAGAGAACAATGACATTTTTGCGTGGTCAGCAGTTGATATGCCGAGTATTGTTTTGAATTGATAACTCATAAGCTAAATATCGACCCTAACCGAAATACAGTAAAGCAAAAGAAAATGAGTTTTGCTTGAAAAGAAAAGAGGCCATAAAACATAAGGTAAAAAAGCTCTTAGAGGTTGGGTTCAATGAGGAAATACAATTCATGGAATGATTGGCTAATCCGGTGATGGTGAAAAAAGCTAATGGAAAGTGGAGGATGTATGTTGACTTCACTAACCTGAACGATGCATGTCCAAAGGATAATTTTCCTTTCCCACAGATAGACACTTTGATAGATTCCACTGGAGGGCATGAGATGCTGAGTTTCATGGATGGATTGAGCGGCTATAATCAAATCAAAATGCATAAAAACGACAATCCAAAAGGTATTATTCATCACCAACTTTGGTATTTTTTATTATCTTGATTATGACATTTGGTCTCAAGAATGCAGGAGCCACTTACCAATGGTTGGTGAATAAGATTTTTAAGGATCTTATTGGAAAGATCATGGAGGTCTACGAAGATGACATGTTAGTCAAGAGCCTTCTAAAGGTTGATCATATAGCCCATTTGAGGGAAACTTTTGAGGTTTTGAGATATCACAAGATGATGTTGAATTTCGCCAGGTGTCCTTTTGGTGTAGGATCTGGAAAGTTTTTAGGATTAATGGTCTCCCAGAGGGGAATTGAGGCCAATCCTAACATGATAAAGGCCATCCTGGATATGGAACATCCACGCTCTGTAAAGCACATTCAGAAACACAATGAAATGATTACTGCTTTGGGACGGTTCATCTCCAAGTCCGGAGACAAGTGCCAGCCATTCTTCAAATCTTTAAAGAAAGTAAAAGATTTTCCGTGGACCGATGAATGTCAGATGTCGTTTAAGGAATTAAAGAAATACAAGGTTCAAGCCCCGTTGTTGGCCAAACCAGTTCAGAATGAAAGTCTGTATTTGTACTTGGTTGTTTTTGAAAGAGCCTTGAGCGTTGTATTGGTAAAAAAGGAAGCCAAAACCCATAAACATATCTATTATGTCAACAAGATTCTACACGCAGCTGAGTTGAACTATTTAACTATAGTAAAGTTTGCTTTGGCCTTGGTCATGACTTTAAGAAAGTTACGTCCCTACTTCCAAGCACATAAAATCGAAGTGTTAAAAAATAAGCCTTTGAGAAACATCATCCATAGTTCTAAGGTCAGTGGAAGGCTGATCAAATGGGCTATAGAGCTTGAAGAATTTGACATTAAGTATAAGCCTAGAACATCGATAATAGCTCAGGTCTTGACTGACTTCGTGGTTGAATGTACTATTGACAACCAAGAAGTCGGAGGCAGGAAGATATAACTCAAGGCATGGATGGCCAAGATGGAGAAAAGATAGTTGAGAACAAAGAGTTCTGAGTGCTCTATTTAATGGGGCATTGAAAAAATTCAAGTGGAGCTGGGATGATTTTACAAAGCCTCGATGGTGTCTTGATTGAGTATAATATAAAGTAAGATTTTCCTTCCACAAATAATGAGGCGGAATATGAAGCCCACATTGCAGGACTTGGCTTAGCTGGAACCTTGAGGGTTAAAAACTTGAAGGTCTGTGGAGACTCGAAACTTGTGGTGTCCCAGGTCAATGGAGAATTTGAGGCGAGAGATGAGACCATGGCCATATATATGCGACTTGTGAGAGCTGTGATGACTTAGTTTGATGAATGTCATATTTGTATGGGACAAGTAAAAAGCCAATCAACTAAAGCATGGTGGTAAAACTAGTTTTTATGGCACTTATCGGTATTTCTTGGAACCAGATAAACCGTTGAGAATGATTATAAAGTTTGGAATAACTGAAGCACATTCAGTTACATGTTGTTATTTAGGATCGCTAGTATGGAGTCTTTGTGAGGATATGCAGTTTCCTCCTTCAGGAAAGACGTCTCAAAGAAAATGGAAGAACTATGGTGTGACACATTTATATGTCTATCTCTGTAAAACACCTAATAGAACACCAGGAAAGTTGTTTATTGCCTTGAAGATATAGACTTAGTAAATTAGCTTCAAAGCTACGTCACAAATTTAACACAAATAATTATTCAATATAAATTTACTATGGTTTATCTTGTAGAACACCTCATAAACAAATAATTAGTTAAGAGTAAAATTTTACAATATGCTAGAGAACCTTTGTGTCTACTATGTATGAAATTTTTTTAGTGAATTTAAAAAAAAGTACTTGCACATTTTTCAGAAGCAAGGAACTTTTTATTTTTTAATAGTAATCATATTTCGTACTTTAAATTTGATCAAAATTTGTCGCTTTTATAAACTCGACCAACTCAAATGGAGTCATATTTATAATTTTGACCAAAAGTAACCTAGTCAAATTTATAAAATTGATTGATTTTAACTCGTTGGCCGACACATTTGTAACAACAGGCGGGAAATTCAATTTTTATCGAAATTTTTGAAGACAAAAGTCAAAATATAAAATTGACTGTTCGAAGTCAATTTTAGTCTATCAAAATTGAAAAATTGAGCAATCATATTTAGTCCGTCAAATTTAACTAAATTTGACCTATTTAGCTAAATTTGACCGGCCTAGTACGTCAAATTTAATTAAATTTGACATTTTTAGCTAAATTTGACCATCCTAATAATGACCAATGCAATTCAGTCATATTTAACTTAATTTGACCATTGGCGGTCATTTTTGCTTAAATATGACCAAAACATTTTGATCAAATTTAGCCAATGTTTCTCCATAACAATATAAAAGTTAAAGGAAGTTTAAAGATACAACGCTATTATTTTAGCTTTATTAAGCCTATTTAAAAATAGTAGTACTTTTTATTTTTATCTTAATGACACTATATGATTAATTGACAACTTTTCTTGAGTGTTAATATAGGAAATATGAAAATTTAGCTGAATATTGCTCTTTTCACTTTGATTACACCATACAAAATGTATATAATAATTTATTTATGGGTAAATATTGTATTTAATGTATGTGTGTGAATTCGAATATATATGTACAAAAAGCATAATATATAGACAGATTTCTATAAAATTCTGCGTAAATATGAATTTTTACTTCTTATTTCACATGATTATATATATGAATTATTTTTTCACTTATTTTTTAATCAACTTATGTTGATATTTTTATTTTATAAATGCGAACATGATAAAAAAATACAATGTACATTTAAGATCAATATAAGTTTGAAATTAATCACATATACTCATATAAGAATAACAATAATAATAATAATAATAATAATAATAATAATAATAATAATAATAAAATTTATTAATAATAACAACAACAACAAGAATTATAATGATAATGATAATAATAATAATAATAATAATAATAATAATAATAATAATAATAATAGTGGAAGTTTACTTAATTCTAAACTTCGTATATTATAGGATTACTAGTCATTTTTCTGCTCCAAGATAAGCACAACATTAGTTAGCCAACATTAGTTAGCCATTGGCAACAAATGTTAGAGAAGTTTCTCTGGGCCTTGGCTACAAATGTAACATATTAGGTTTAATTAATTCAATATTATTTATGCTTGTAGGCTAATTTGAAAGAATGTCCAGAATACCCCATTTTCCAGCCCCAACTGCCAAAATACCCAGATGCGCGCGGAACTGCCCAAAATACCGACAGATTACGCTTTACATTACTGCGTATACAACCTTCAGTTTTTTTGTAAAGGACACTCATGTGGACTATGCGTACTCACTTTTTTGAAAAACAAGGAATACACATTTCACACATGCGTATTCCCTAAAAACAAAAAAATGAATACGCATTGATTCACATATGTGTATCCTTTATAAATTTTAAAAAAACTGAAATTCGCATGTTGGACATGCGTATTCAACACGGTAATTTAGACACTCCGTCCCGCCAAATGGTATTTTGGGTACTAAGCCCCCAAATGGTGGCTATTTTGGTTTTTCACCCGGCTAATATTTCAAAAATATTTAGAGGATTAAAAATATAAAATATTTTTTAAAAAATCTAGTTTTCTAAAATACAATTTAATGATTCAACATAAAGGTTTGTAAATAGTGGTGACAAATAAAAATAAAAACTAATACTGTCATGTTATTTTTTTAGTTATAGTCATTACTATAAGAATTTTGTTATGATTATGTATAATTGATTGCTACAAAAATAATAATAATTTGGATTTTATTCTTAATTCATTTTGTTTATTGAAAGTTAAATCTGCTTTTATTGTATGTAAATTTTAATCATGCTTTAGGAGTTTGATAGTCTCTTCCAATGTTCTAAAAAATCGGTCTAGGTGACCGTCTAGGCTGTTCTTATGCCTTAGCGGTGTAAACGCCCTGACTCGGACCTAGGTGGTGATTTATGCCTTTTTGCTGAAAATCGGGTCAAAATCAGAATTAGGCGGGCTAAGCGGTCATAGGCGGTCCTGGTCAAAAAATAATTAAAAATCATTGTTTTTTATCTTTTTATGATTTTAATTCATTATTTGATAATTTTACACAATATCATGCCAATTTCTAATATAAGTATTGGTAAAAAGTAATAAGTAATCTAACATATTTATTTTCCCACTTGAAATATAAAATGACATATTATAATTAGTTTAGAAGTGTGAATTAAAATATTAGTTAATATTGTAAACTTCAATAATTAGTAAATAACGAATGTCAAATGTGTAGAGATTGTTTAATACCATTCTAATTTCTTTGTCAAATAAATATCTGACATATTTATTATTTTATAATAATAAAAGTTAAAAATAATATTTATATTCTCCCTATTAATGTTCCGATTAATCAGTCCGATTAATCAGTTCCGATTAATGTTCCAATTAATGGCTCTCATTAATTTTTAGGGGCTCGGAAATTTGAGTGTTGTGCACTATGTAGTTGTGGTTTCTACTATCTAATCTCATTTGTCAGATTTCATAGCAGTTATTAGTGAACACTTTACTTTTGTTATATCTATCTATGTACTATTCCTTAAATAGAGACCACTGACTTTCATCAAACCTTAAACGTGGTTCCTTTTGTATATAAGGTTACCAAAATTAATTATATATTTTGGTTATCATTTCTTCTCTTATAATTTTTCCCATAAAATCAGATCATATGGTTGCTAGGTTTCAAACTCAAGCATTAAATTAATTGTTTTTGTAATAAAATTACGATCACTATTTCTTGATGAGATCATATGTTACAATTTTTTTATTTATGTTAAAATGTAAATAATTATAAAGACAACTAAAGTGTAATAATGTGTAAGGTATATTTCAAGTATTCTTCAACTAAAAGCAAATAATAATCACAAGAAGTGTTCTAAAAATCTCCAATTTAACCAATTAATTCGCGATTAATCCCCCGCAAGGTATCCAACAGATTCAATTTTTGAAATCCGATTAGTCCTTAGGAATTTTTCTGTATTGGAGTATATATAATTATTTAATAAAATTAAAATTATTATATTCCTTTAAATATGAATAAATATAAAAATTAAGATATAATAAATATATATTTGTTAATAAAGAACTAATATAATCTAATAATATATTAAATATAATTTAATATTATAATACATCCGTTTTTTACTACGATTAATCTCCTGTTTCAATTAATCCAAATTGGTAGCACCCACCGATCTTCCCCGATTCCCGATTTTTACAAATCACAGAGTAACTAAATTTAAATTATTTCTATTTTTTGGTTTGAAAATTTAACAAATTAAATTATTTATTGGAACTGATATTTGTTTTTGACCGAGGAAGGCATTGACCATACTTATTGATATATATTATTTTAGTAAATTTAATTGAAAATATTATATACTTTCTTATTTCATATTTCACATTCCAATAATTTTTTTGATAATTAAATTGTAATTCACTTTAAATAGAACTTTAAATAAATATATTGCATCTTTTCTTATCAAATATCAATAATAAATGTTCTATTGTTTCAAAATAAGTAAACAAGATACTCAAATTTAATTTAACCATATGTTCTATAAGATTTTTCCCATCTAACAATTTGCTTGTAGGTGAACTTTTGGTATAGGTTGGAACATTTTTTCTATACTCTAAGAGAAAATATTTTTACATTATATTTAATTTGTAATATATTGAATCCCTTTGTTTTTTTACCCCAATAATAACTCATTTAATAAATTTTGGATTTAATTGTTAAATTACTCTAACAATGACTTTGGTAACATACATTATAAATTTATAGTTAAAATACCTAAAATTACTACTTGGACAATGCCCAAAATTAATTTTTTTTTATGCTAAAGTTCACTTTCAGAGAAATAGAATTACCTTTACTTCTTGTAATTCTAAAGTCAAATTATCTCATTAATTTAGATGCAAAGGTTAACAAGATTATTAAGATAGAAGGCTAAGAAGCATGAATATTTGTAAAAATAGCTACAAACTTTCTCGGTTTGAAATGATAACAAATCCTAAGAATTGCAAATCAAGATCATCATTATCCCGATCTTAAAAGATAAATTTGAAAGGTTGTTTAATTAATTATCTTAATAACAAAGAGACAATAAAATAAAATGTAAAAGACTAAATTTAAGATATGACATAATCACCATTTGTGGTGATAACTAAAAATGAAAAAAAATTAAAGAGATTAAATTTCTACATGTGACATAACCATCTTTTAGGAGATAAATAATTATAACATCTCAAGGATCACTATTCTAATGATTATGAAGATCATTCTGATCATTGAACCATCCACCCCATTTGCTACGTCATTTCCCTGCAGGCAGTGACATAAAGAACTCTGAATTATCAAACTCAATGCCAGGTAGCTCAGGAAGCCCAGCATTTTCTTGTGGCATTATATAAGATTCAGGAACAACAGTTGTGGGTACTACCCCCATGCCAGACTGAGCCATTCCAATATTTTGCTGAGGCACCATGTTGATCCATATGCTGGCACAAGATCAACCATTGTAGGAGCAACCATTCCCCTTGCGGACGGAACCCGCATTGTTGACCCCGTTAGCATGGTAGGTATAGGACGGTTCAGTGCATGGTCCCACAAAGATTCATGTGAAGATGCCAAGCCACACATTAATGTTTGCACCAAGACAGGACCAGGAGGTGTCACAGTGAGGGTTGAAGTAGCACTTATTGGTGCAAAGGAGGATGGTGAAGACATGGGTAGACTCATAGTTGAAAAGGAGGATGGTAGAGACACGGGGAGACTCGGCTTCCAAGTAGCATTTACCGGGTGCAAAGGAGGATGGTGGAGACCATGGGGAGATTCATGGTGGAAGTATCAAAGGAGCACAGGGGGAGATAGGGGGAGACTCATGGTTGAAGTAGCAAAGGAGGACAACGGAGACAGGGGGATACTCATGGTTGAAGTAGCACTTACAGGTGCAAAGGAGGATGGTGGAGACATGGGGAGACTCAGGGACCGAGTTGATTCAGGGACATCAGGCATTGATCCGGTACCTGTATAACGCCTGATAGCAGGCTCAGCTTCCACGGAGAAGCCATTCAATTGGTTTGCCATCATTGTTGTGACCTAGTTCCTTGCAATTGAAAAATTCTTGCAGCTGTTATTATTGGAAGTCGACTCTGGGTCCATACACCTTTTTGTGCCCAGAATTCTTAACCATCTTTGACTTATTTTAACGGACTTGGTGTTCAGAGTAAATGTGATGGACTAACAGAGGATCAGTAAGACCATATTTATACAATATCAGTTATGTATTTATGAATTATGGTGAACTGTCTCCACACCTAAATGTTTACTTAACAACCACTTACCAATACGAGTGAACCAGTGAATTTTACTTAATCATATAAAAGTACAAAATTTCAAAAACTGTTATATACTTGATGCCAAATTTACATGCATATAGTTACTGGACTTTTAAATGTGCTCGTTCGTGTACATGTTTAATATGGATAAATTTAAAATAAAACATGTGTGGATAGTTATTTTTACCAGTGTTCTATCTTACAAAAATATTGTTAATTTTAATAAATTTTATTAGTCAATATTTTTTATTTGTTGCACAGATTTTGTACTAGGAGAAAGGGTACCGAGTGATATAAGATTTTAAATCTTAGATAATACATAAACATAAGCACTTTAAATTCAATTTATTATTGATGTAAAAATGTATGGAAGAGGCTATCAAATTTATCT
The DNA here is from genome assembly GCF_009905375.1 of Apium graveolens. Lineage (NCBI taxonomy): Eukaryota > Viridiplantae > Streptophyta > Magnoliopsida > Apiales > Apiaceae > Apium > Apium graveolens. Next base: position 72,431 of record NW_027421771.1, read on the forward strand.
CCTCTTAAAACATGATTCAAATTTAGATAACAATAAAAGTAGATTTAACTTTCAAAAAATAAAATGAAACTTTACTTAACAACCACTTACTAGTCAGCGGTAATAAGACCTTAATTACAATCATACAAAAGTACAAAATTTCACAAAGTGTATATTTGACTCCAAATTTACATGCATATACTTGCTGGACGTTTTAATATGTTATGTCCTCTGACTTTTGGTCAGGTTTAACCCTCATAACCGACCAACATAGTGGTCGGTTAACTGCATGGGCATTTTATTAAAATGTGGGGTCACTGTGTACACGTGTTGCCACATCACTAAGTCATAACCAACCGTAGGTTATTTGTTTTTAAAAAGTTGACTGAAACTCATGACCGACCGTGGTCAAAGTGTGCACATCGGTTAGTTTTATATGAGAAGCTAACTTAAATGTCATAACCGACCGTCCTAAATGTCATATTCGGTTTTCTAGGTTTTGTAATGGTCAAAAATGGTCGATTATGCCTATTGACGGTCGGTTTTAAGGTCTGATTTTAAAAAAAATTGAAGGTTTTTCTGCAGTCCCTATACAAAACCAAATCAAACAACCAAACAAAACAATATTCACAATCAAACAATATTCACAACCAAATATCCAATCCAATAAATAACTTATACTACTCAAAATCATTCCACCAAACTAGTAAATTTAATGATTAAACAATAGTAATTAAATCCAACGAAATCATTTACAAACTCCGATAACCGGAGGATTAAACCATATCATAATAATAAGCAATCTTAAATAACCGACAAAGTATCAAACCATAACAACGTATTAAATTTACATCCCATAACCATCAAAGTAGCAAATTACAATAGTCATAAAACCGATCAATGTAAACTAATCCGACAAATCAACATCAGACGATCCACTGCTATCACCGCCGCCATCATCAAAGTCCTCATCATCGGAGGCCTCATCCTCGGACGTGTAATCCTTATCGACTTCCATAGCACGCTGATTGTTTTCCTAGATATTTAAGTGCAGAATGATCTGTGTGAACAATGACTTTGGAACAAATTAGATAAGCACGAAACTTGTCAAGAGCATAGACCACAACTAGAAGCTCCTTCTCAGTAGTAGCATAGTTCCCCTGAGCTTCATCCAAGGTTTTACTTGCATAGTAGATAGCGTGCAATACCTTGTCTTTCCTCTGACCGAGAACTTCTCCAATAGCATAATCACTTGCATCACAAATGATTTCGAAGGAAAGATTCCAATCTGGAGGTTGTATGATAGTTGCAGTTATCAAAGCTTCCTTAATCCTGTAAAAGGACTCCAAACAAGCATCAATAAAGACAAAAGTGGCATCCTTAAACAATAATGGGTTAAGTATCACTTTGGTCACTGAAGTGAGTGGCATGTATCAAAAGGTTCACTGTAGTAATCGGGATATCAGTTGTACCACTATAGTGGTTAGTAATGACAGTCCGTCATAGTTGACCTGTTGACTTGACGGAAAACAGTGACATAGGCCTCTTACGTGTATTGTAACGGATAGTTGTAGGTTACGTGGCATTCATAACGGCTATATAGTATTGTAATTACAGACTTACAGTCTCTATATATTAGGGTTCTTGTTTTTTCCCCAAATTGAGAGAAGAGTTTGTAGAATTCAATTATTTGTACATATAGCATCTCAACATGGCGACAATTGAAAGTCCCATAGCCAAAAGTAGTGGTAGTTTTTCTTGCGATTCTGTTAAAAATTGGGGAGCACAGAAGTTGTCATTGTGGGATAAGAGCTCGAATTTATACCTGTTGGTCTTTGAATAATCCTGGGAGGCGTTTTTTTTACGTGTTCCAAACCGAAGGTAAAATTTGTGTTCAGTTTATTTTCATCTAGCTATGTATGGGTTGATTTTCATTAAGGAAATATTCAAAAAAATGAACTAATATTCTTCAATATAGGCGTCCGGAGGTTGTGAATTTTTCGAATGGTATGATGCAGACTTTACTGGAAGAGCCAAATCTGTGATTACGGAGTTGAATCATAGAAGAATATTTTTGGAGGAGAAGATGAGACTTGTTGAAGAAGATCTTGGTAAAAAGACAGAGGAAAAGAGTGCTTTGCAATTTGAGAATAATGATTTGCTTGAGTTAATTGTTGCTGGTCAATATCAAATGAAGAAGCTGTCAAAAAGTTGAAGATATTAATGTTTGTGAGTGTTGTATTGTTGGCTTTGCTCTTCTGTGAGACTGCTTGAATGTAATGAATGTAGTGGATGTTATGTAAGGTTTATGGTTGTTAGATGTAATGAATGTAACTGAGTGTTTTTAACTTGTAATGATAAAGTCTCCTCAACTGAATTTTACCAAAAAACAGACAGACAAAAGTGATGATTTAGAACATTAACAAAAGTCTAACAAAAGTACCAAAAGTTTCAACAACCATAGCAATAGCAAATGTTTCAACCACCGGAACTTAACAAAAGTACTACAATGATCCACATAGCAAAAGCAAATTAGTTAGAACATAACACAAAAGTCTAAAACATAGAAAGCATAAACATAGTAGCTTCTAATCCTCCCCTAGAAAGACAGGTTCATCTTCAGAATTTTGAAGTTGAATTTTCCTTTCATCAGCATCCTTGCACTCCTCCTTGGTGGTGCTTCAGATGGTGCAGAAGACTTTGAAGTCTTAGAAGAGGTTGCTGGTGCTTGAGATGTGGTTACAGCACTTGCAGAAGTTCTTGACCCAACTGGCATGAAAGGAGTGTGGGGGTATTGGTTCAAAGACAGCAACATTACCCAGTGGACCTCTAACAGCATCTTCAAGGCCTCTTGACTGATTTCCCCTCAAGCACATATCCTTAACATCTTCACTGTTGTCACGAAAGAAGACATACTGAAACACAAATCACAACAAAACAAGTATTCCAAATTCAATCAAATAATATACAAAACATATGTTGAATCAAAATAAAATTAAAGTTCAATTAAACTTATTCATGTACAATATCATCGAAATGAAATTAGGGTTTCATACCTCACAGTCGTGCTTCGTTTACATCAGTCGACCTTGGATTAAAATTCACCTCTTCAAGAAATTAGGGTTTTTCGCCCTTCCCCAATTCGCTACCCACCCGTGTTAAAATGAGGGATTTGACCCGATATTTCATATATATCAGTATAAATCTATTAAACAAATATAATTTTCCTATTTTTTCAACAAATACAACTTCTGTGTGTTCACGTATGTCCACGTGTGTCCACGTGTGTCCACGTATGCTTCCACGACGCAATCGTTACGTTTTCCGTCAAGTCAACAGGTCAACTATGACGGACTGTCATTACTAACCACTATAGTGGTACAACTGATACCCGATTACTACAGTGAACCTTTTGATACATGCCACTCACTTCAGTGACCAAAGTGATACTTAACCAAACAACAATTGAGTGAGGGGTTTTGTAATTTTTGAAAAATCTTTGATAAAATGACGATAAAACCCCGCATGACCTAAGAAACTCCTAACTCCCTTGACATTAACATGAGGAGGGAGTTTTTCAATCACCTCAAAATTTGCTTTATCAACTTGGATGCCAGGTTCAGAAATAAGATGACCAAGTACCACTCATTCATTGACCATGAAGTGGCACTATTTCCAATTCAAAACCAAATTAACCTCTTCACAACGTTTAAGCACTTTAGAGAGATTATGCAGACATACATCAAAATCAGAACCATAAACACTGAAATCGTCCAGATGTTTTGGCCAGATGCTATTAGCACAACAGTGTGTCTCATAAATAAAAAACCTTCAAGTGACATTCTATTTATCATTTCTTTTAGCATTTCTTACATCCAAATAAATGAAAATGTTTGAGGCTGAGCTTCTTTTCTTTTAGCATTTGATAAGGATTAACACCATGTCTATTTATCAGAGTGACATTCTGAGTATAACATGCGTGTTTACTGCTTCAGCCCAGAAGTAAGTGGGTAGTTTTGCTTCTTCTAGCAGAGTTCTACCAGCTTCAATTAGGTTCTGTTTTTCCTCTCAACAACACCATTTTGTTGAGGTGTACCGGGAGTTGACAATTGTTGCTCTATGCATTTGTACTTACAGAATTCCTTTATCTTTGAGTTTTTGAATTCAGTGCCATTCTCACTTCTCAGGATTTTCACTTTGTGGGTAGATCCATTTTCAATTTGCCTTATGTGATCCAGAAGAATTTCTGGAGCTTCATCTTTCCTATGTAGAAAATAGACCCATGTATATCTAGTGAAATCATCAACAATAACAAGTGTGTACCTTTTCTTGTTGATGGACATTATATTTACTAGTCCAAAAGGTCCAGGTGCAACATATGATATAGCTCAGAGATAGAGAATTCTGTTTTGGTTTTGAAAGATACTCTTCTTTGTTTAGACTTTTGGCAAGCATCACAAAGACCATCACTTGAGTATAGCATGTTTGGCAATCCTCTTACAAGCTCCTTCTTGGCAAGTTCATTGATTGAGTTGAAATTGAGATGTGAGAGCTTCTTATTCTAGTTCCAGCTCTGATCTACTGATGCCTTAGAGATAAGGCAAGTAACTTCCTTTTTAAGACTTTCATGTAGCCTTGCTTCATAAATATTACCATGTCTGTATCCTATCAAGACAATTTTTTTGACTTGTTATGAACAACTTCGTAGTGTGAGTCTTAGTATATAACATGATAACCTTTGTTAGTGATTTGACTGATGCTCAGAAGATTATGCTTCAGTCCTTCCACTAGAACTACATTCTCTATTGCTACCTTTCCAATTATCAAGTTGCCATATCCCAGAGTATGTCCTACATTTCCATCTCTATAAGATACATCTGGGCCAGCCTTCTTCTCAAATTCTGACAGCAGGGATTTATTTCCAGTCATGTGTCCTGAAAATCCACTATCCAAGATAAGTGTATTTTCTTGTTACCCTGTAATCAAAAGAATAATCAATTAGAAGGACTTTTAAGGACCCACACTTGTTGGGCCCTCTTTTTGGACAACTTAAGCCTTTGTGTGTCAGGAGTACTTTTGACAGTCTTTCCTTTGTCAGGATTTGTCTTGTCAGAAGCAAGTTTAGTAAAACCAACAGAATTAATCACACAAGCAACTTTATTAAACTTAGGCAAATGTTCATAGTAATTGTGATAGAACTTGTGATAAGAACTACAAGTATAAATCAAATGCCAACTACTATCACAATGAAAACAAGGATTTTATGGTTTATAAAATACTGATCTACCCCTAACATCAGACTCAGGAATAGCAGTTTTCCTTTTCTTATTCCTCCTGTAATCAATAGCAAGATAATTACTATCTCCACAGTTAAAACAAGTTTTCCTAGGAGCATTGGGAATAACCTTGTAAATTGAATCCTTAGAAATACCTTGCTTACCATTCCTGTTTCTCTTAGGACTTTTTGCTTGAGGTTTGTCAATAACCTCATATTTTCTTTTTCAATTAATTTGCTGACAAAAGTCCTATGTTCTTTTTTTTTCTTAACAGACTTAATGGTTTCCTTGCTTTTCTTTCTTTGAGTTTTATCATTTACCAGTTCTTCTTGTGATACTGATGTTGAACCCTTTTCAAAAGTAGATTTGGGTTCATCAGCTTCTGATTAAATAAACTTAACAGGAGTTTTAAGGGAAATTTTATTTTCAGTGTCAACATCCTTAATTCCATCTTTATAGCCTAGGCATTCTTTCCAGTTTTTCTTTGAGATCATCTCATGAACCTTTTTTCCTGAATCAGTCCAGGCTTTAAGGGTTTTTCTCTCATTCTCCAGATTCTTTTCTAACATAATGTATCTAGCCTCAAGAATCTTAACTGTATGTATCAAGTCAGACTCTAACTGATCATTCCTAGATTTTAATGTCTTAATTTCAGTTATAAGTCTATCATTTTCTAAGTCTTATTCTTAAAACTACCATGCAAAGATTTAAGAATAGATTTCAATTCAGATATATTTTCAGTATCAAAAGTGAAGAAAGAAGTTTGTACCTTAGGCTCAGAAAGCAGCAGGATCATCAAGACTGTCATCAGTGCATATCATGTATTTTCATCTTCAGAGTCAGAGGAGTCCACCCAATTCTTGCTTGAAGTGATCAGGGCTTTGCTCTTCCTTTGATCATTCTTTTTTTCTTGCACTCTGAGGCAAAGTGACCAGGTTCAGCACAGTTGTAACACTTGATCTTTGTCCTGTCTAGCTTCCCAGCTTTAGAGTCCTTTCCATCTTTTCTCCCAATTGACTTCTTTCACCTCCAATGAACTTCTTCCTGAAGCTTCTGTTGTTCCTAGACTTCCTGAATTGCATTCTCCTGAAGCCCTTAACCAGTAATGCAGCCATTTGCATGACATCAGAATTTGTCATGTTCTCATCAGTTTCAAAATCAGTATCATCATCTGGAAATGATGATGAATCATCAGTATCTAATTCTGGCAATTTGTTTTTTTCGTACAGCTCCAACAGACTTTTCTTTTGAAGCTTTATCATTAACTTTCAAAGCAACAGATTTCCCTTTGCTGCTTTTCCTCTCTCTCCTTTGTTGAACCTCCAATTATGAGTTCTTACCATGCCATAGACTTCATCCAGAGTAATTACGTCCAAATCATACTGATATCGTATGATTGAAGTCTGAGTCTCCCATTCTTCACTTAATGCTCTTAAAAAGTTTGTTTAAATCCTCTCGATCATACACCTTTCCTACCAAAGACAGATATGAGTGAGTAGAGTCAGAAATCTGTCATAGATATCAGTGAGACTTTCATCAGGCTTGGCCTCAAAGTGTTCATATTCTTGAATCAGAATATCCCTTTTTTCTTCTTGATGGCCATGGTTCCTTGACATTGAGTTTCAAAAGCATCCCATATTTCTTTGGCAGTCTTGTAGGCTATGATCCTATTTGACATCACAGAATTAAGACTGTTATGCAAAATGTTTATCACCTTTGCATCTTTCAACACAACTACTTTCTCTTCTGGTGTCCATTCTATTCTCATTCAGTTGATAGTGTTCAGCAACCGAAGGAGTTGCAAGCACCAGTTTTGTTGGCGTGAAGGGTCAATCATTGATTACGTCTAGATAATCTGGATCTGTAGCTTCCAGGTACATGAGCATCTTCACCTTCCATGTTGGATATTCAGTCTTTTCAGAATGGGAATTTTAATACTTTCATACTTGTTCAGAGAAATGTTTAGATCATTTCTGATTATAAATTTATCAGTGTGCTCTGATACCAATTGTTCCCAGTAAAGATACAATTGTTCAGGGGGGGTTGGATACAATTGTATAAATATTTCGAACAAGTAATAAATATAACAGCTTTTTATATTTATGATAAAAACTGTTACAAAATTCTCCAAGAAATACCGATGTTCTTGAGAGCTGCTAGGTCGAATGATCCTCGAGTGTTGTTCACTATGTGATGACCTAAACCGTGTTTATATACTACACAGCTACAACAGATTAATCTAAGATATACATTATCAAAAACTAACCGAAACTGATACATATCTTAAACTAAACAGATAAAGTCCTATCTCTCAGACGTAACAGATATCTGCTCCCCATTATAAGGAACAAAACAAATCCTCTAATGCTGACTGTCTTCAAATACTGATGTCATACAAATCCTGATGACATACCAATCCTGACGGTACATCAGATCCGATGACATCTGAACAGCCAGATCCTGAGCTTCTTCTGATCATTGAAAATTCAATATAACAAAGCAACAAAAGATTTAATCCCAATTCCCTTGACTCCCAGCGACCCAAAAAAGATGACTTTTATTGGAGCTTCTTTAAAGGAACCCCTGACGTTGATAAAGTTCTGACAGAAGGAACAATGACATTTTGCGTGGTCAGCAGTTGATATGCCGAGTATTGTTTGAATTGATAACTCATAGCTAAATATCGACCCTAACCGAAATACAGTAAGCAAAAGAAAATGAGTTTGCTGAAAAGAAAGAGGCCATAAAACATAAGGTAAAAAAGCTCTTAGAGGTTGGGTTCAATGAGGAAATACAATTCATGGAATGATTGGCTAATCCGGTGATGGTGAAAAAAGCTAATGGAAAGTGGAGGATGTATGTTGACTTCACTAACCTGAACGATGCATGTCCAAAGGATAATTTTCCTTTCCCACAGATAGACACTTTGATAGATTCCACTGGAGGGCATGAGATGCTGAGTTTCATGGATGGATTGAGCGGCTATAATCAAATCAAAATGCATAAAAATGACAATCCAAAAGGTATTATTCATCACCAACTTTGGTATTTTTTATTATCTTGATTATGACATTTGGTCTCAAGAATGCAGGAGCCACTTACCAATGGTTGGTGAATAAGATTTTTAAGGATCTTATTGGAAAGATCATGGAGGTCTACGAAGATGACATGTTAGTCAAGAGCCTTCTAAAGGTTGATCATATAGCCCATTTGAGGAAAACTTTTGAGGTTTTGAGATATCACAAGATGATGTTGAATTTCGCCAGGTGTCCTTTTGGTGTAGGATCTGGAAAGTTTTTAGGATTAATGGTCTCCAGAGGGGAATTGAGGCCAATCCTAACATGATAAAGGCCATCCTGGATATGGAACATCCACGCTCTGTAAAGGACATTCAGAAACACAATGAAATGATTACTGCTTTGGGACGGTTCATCTCCAAGTCCGGAGACAAGTGCCAGCCATTCTTCAAATCTTTAAAGAAAGTAAAAGATTTTTCCTGGACCGATGAATGTCAGATGTCGTTTAAGGAATTAAAGAAATACAAGGTTCAAGCCCCGTTGTTGGCCAAACCAGTTCAGAATGAAACTCTGTATTTGTACTTGGTTGTTTTGAAAGAGCCTTGAGCGTTGTATTGGTAAAAAAGGAAGCCAAAACCCATAAACATATCTATTATGTCAATAAGATTCTACACGCAGCTGAGTTGAACTATTTAACTATAGTAAAGTTTGCTTTGGCCTTGGTCATGACTTTAAGAAAGTTACGTCCCTACTTCCAAGCACATAAAATCGAAGTGTTAAAAAATAAGCCTTTGAGAAACATCATCCATAGTTCTAAGGTCAGTGGAAGGCTGATCAAATGGGCCATAGAGCTTGAAGAATTTGACATTAAGTATAAGCCTAGAACATCGATCATAGCTCAGGTCTTGACTGACTTCGTGGTTGAATGTACTATCGACAACCAAGAAGTCGGGGGCAAGAAGATATAACTCAAGGCATGGATGGCCAAGATGGAGAAAAGATAGTTGAGAACAAAGAGTTCTGAGTGCTCTATTTAATGGGGCATTGAAAAAATTCAAGTGGAGCTGGGATGATTTTACAAAGCCTCGATGGTGTCTTGATTGAGTATAATATAAAGTAAGATTTTCCTTCCACAATAATGAGGCGGAATATGAAGTCCACATTACAGGACTTGGCTTAGCTGGAACCTTGAGGGTTAAAAACTTGAAGGTCTGTGGAGACTCGAAACTTATGGTGTCCCAGGTCAATGGAGAATTTGAGGCGAGAGATGAGACCATGGCCATATATGCGACTTGTGAGAGCTGTGATGACTTAGTTTGATGAATGTCATATTTGTATGGGACAAGTAAAAAGCCAATCAACTAAAGCATGGTGGTAAAACTAGTTTTTATGGCACTTATCGGTATTTCTTGGAACCAGATAAACCGTTGAGAATGATTATAAAGTTTGGAAGAACTGAAGCACATTCAGTTACATGTTGTTATTTAGGATCGCTAGTATGGAGTCTTTGTGAGGATATGCAGTTTCCTCCTTCAGGAAAGAGGTCTCAAAGAAAATGGAAGAACTATGGTGTGACACATTTATATGTCTATCTCTGTAAAACACCTAATAGAACACCAGGAAAGTTGTTTATTGCCTTGAAGATATAGACTTAGTAAATTAGCTTCAAAGCTACGTCACAAATTTAACACAAATAATTATTCAAAAAATTTACTATGGTTTATCTTTGTAGAACACCTGATAAAAATAATTAGTTAAGAGTAAAATTTTACAATATGCTAGAGAACCTTTGTGTCTACTATGTATGAAATTTTTTTAGTGAATTTAAAAAAAAGTACTTGCACATTTTTCAGAAGAAGGAACTTTTTATTTTTTTAATAGTAATCATATTTCGTACTTTAAATTTGATCAAAATTTGTCGCTTTTATAAACTCGACCAACTCAAATGGAGTCATATTTATAATTTTGACCAAAAGTAACCTAGTCAAATTTATAAAATTGATTGATTTTAACTCGTTAGCCGACACATTTGTAACAACAGGCGGGAAATTCAATTTTTATCGAAATTTTTGATGACAAAAGTCAAAATATAAAATTGACTGTTCGAAGTCAATTTTAGTCTATCAAAATTGAAAAATTGAGCAATCATATTTAGTCCGTCAAATTTAACTAAATTTGACCTATTTAGCTAAATTTGACCGGCCTAGTACGTCAAATTTAATTAAATTTGACATTTTTAGCTAAATTTGACCATCCTAATAATGACCGATGCAATTCAGTCATATTTAACTTAATTTGACCATTGACGGTCATTTTTGCTTAAATATGACCAAAACATTTTGATCAAATTTAGCCAATGTTTCTCCGTAACAATATAAAAGTTAAAGGAAGTTTAAAGATACAACGCTATTATTTTAGCTTTATTAAGCCTATTTAAAAATAGTAGTACTTTTTATTTTTATCTTAATGACACTATATGATTAATTGATAACTTTTCTTGAGTGTTAATATAGGAAATATGAAAATTTAGCTGAATATTGCTCTTTTCACTTTGATTACACCATACAAAATGTATAGAATATATTTATGGGTAAATATTGTATTTAGTGTATGTGTGTGAATTCGAATATATATGTACAAAAAGCATAATATATATACAGATTTCTATAAAATTGTGCGTAAATATGAATTTTTACTTCTTATTTCACATGATTATATATATGAATTATTTTTTCACTTATTTTTTAATTAACTTATGTTGATATTTTTATTTTATAAATACGAACATGATAAAAAATACAATGTACATTTAAGATCAATATAAGTTTGAAATTAATCACATATACTCATATAAGAATAACAAAACAATAATAATAATAATAATAATAATAATAATAAAATTTATTAATAATAACAACAATAATAAAAACAACAACAACAAGAATTATAATGATAATGATAATGATAATAATTATAAAATAATAATAATAATAATAATAGTGGAAGTTTACTTAATTCTAAACTTCTATATTATAGGATTACTAGTCATTTTTCTGCTCCAAGATAAGCACAACATTAGTTAGCCATTGGCAACAAATGTTAGAGAAGTTTCTCAGGGCCTTGGCTACAAATGTAACATATTAGGTTTAATTAATTCAATATTATTTATGCTTGTAGGCTAATTTGAAAGAATGTCCAAAATACCCCATTTTCCAGCCCCAACTGCCAAAAATACCCAGATGCGCGCGGACTGCCCAAAATACCGACAGATTACGCTTTACATTACTGCGTATACAACCTTCAGTTTTTTTGTAAAGGACACGCATGTGGGCTATGCGTACTCACTTTTTTGAAAAACAAGGAATACACATTTCACACATGCGTATTCCCTAAAAACAAAAAAATGAATACGCATTTCACATATGTGTATCCTTTATAAATTTTAAAAAAACGAAATTCGCATTTGGACATGCGTATTCAACAGGTAATTTGGACACTCCGTCCCGCCAAATGGTATTTTGGGTACTAAGCCCCCAAATGGTGGGTATTTTGGTTTTTCACCCGGCTAATATTTCAAAAATATTTAGAGGATTAAAAATATAAAGTATTTTTAAAAAATCTAGTTTTCTAAAATACAATTTAATTTAACATAAAAGTTTCTAAATAGTGGTGACAAATAAAAATAAAAACTAATACTGTCATGTTATTTTTTTAGTTATAGTCATTACTATAAGAATTTTGTTATGATTATGTATAATTAATTGCTACAAAAATAATAATAATTTGGATTTTATTCTTAATTCATTTTGTTTATTGAAAGTTAAATCTGCTTTTATTGTATGTAAATTTTAATCATGCTTTAGGAGTTTGATAGTCTCTTCCAATGTTCTAAAAATCGGTCTAGGTGACCGTCTAGGCGGTTCTTATGCCATAGGCGGTGGTAAAACGCCCTGACTCGGACCTAGGTGGTGATTTATGCCTTTTTGCTGAAAATCGGGTCAAAATCAGAATTAGGCGGGCTAAGCGGTCATAGGCGGTCTGGTCGAAAAATAATTAAAAATCATTGTTTTTTACCTTTTTATGATTTTAATTCATTAATTTGATAATTTTACACAATATCATGCCAATTTCTAATATAAAGTATTGGTAAAAAGTAATAAGTAATCTAACATATTTATTTTCCCACTTGAAATATAAAATGACATATTGTAATTAGTTTAGAAGTGTGAATTAAAATATTAGTTAATATTGTAAACTCAATAATTAGTAAATAACGAATGTCAAATGTGTAGATATTGTTTAATACCATTCTAATTTCTTTTGTCAAATAAATATCTGACATATTTATCATTTTATAATAATAAAGTTAAGTTAAAAATAATATTTATATTTCTCTATTAATGTTCCGATTATTAATCAGGTCGGGGGCTCGGAAATTTGAGTGCTGTGCACTATGTAGTTGTGGTTTCTACCATCTAATCTCATTTGTCAGATTTCATAGCAGTTATTAGTGAACACTTTACTTTTGTTATATCTATCTATGTACTATTCCTTAAATAGAGACCACTGACTTCATCAAACCTTAAACGTGGTTCCTTTTGTATATAAGGTTACCAAAATTAATTATATATTTTGGTTATCATTTCTTCTCTTATAATTTTTCCCATAAAATCAGATCATATGGTTGCTAGGTTTCAAACTCAAGCATTAAATTAATTGTTTTTGTAATAAAATTACAATCACTATTTCTTGATGAGATCATATGTTACAATTTTTTTTATTTATGTTAAAATGTAAATAATTATAAAGACAACTAAAGTGTAATAATGTGTAAGGTATATTTCAAGTATTCTTCAACTAAAAGCAAATAATAATCACAAGAAGTGTTCTAAAAATCTCCAATTTAACCAATTAATTCGCGATTAATCCCCCGCAAGGTATCCAACAGATTCAATTTTGAAATCCGATTAGTCCTTAATTTTTGAAATCGATTAGTCCTTAGGAATTTTTCTGTATTGGAGTATATATAATTATTTAATAAAATTAAAATTATTATATTCCTTTAAATATGAATAAATATAAAAATTAAGATATAATAAATATAATTTGTTAATAAATAACTAATATAATCATAATAATATATTAAATATAATTTAATATTATAATACATCCGTTTTTTACTACGATTAATCACCTATTTCAATTAATCCCAAATTGGTAGCACCACCGATCTTCCCCAATTCCCGATTTTTACAAATCACAAGTAACTAAATTTAAATTATTTCTATTTTTTTGGTTTGAAAATTTAACAAATTAAATTATTTATTGGAACTGATATTTTTTTTGGACGAGGAAGGCATTACCATACTTATTGATATATATTATTTTAGTAAATTTAATTAATAATTATATACTTTCTTATTTCATATTTCACATTCCAATAATTTTTTGATAATTAAATTGTAATTCACTTTAAATAGAACTTTAAATAAAATATATTGCATCTTTTCTTATCAAATATTAATAATAAAATGTCTATTGTTTCAAAATAAGTAAACAAGATACTCAAATTTAATTTAACCATATGTTCTATAAGATTTTTCCCATCTAACAATTTGCTTGTAGGTGAACTTTTGGTATAGGTTGGAACATTTTTTCTATACTCTAAGAGAAAATATTTTTACATTATATTTAATTTGTAATATATTGAATCCCTTTATTTTTTTACCCCAATAATAACCCATTTAATAAAATTTTGGATTTAATTGTTAAATTACTCTAACAATGACTTTGGTAACATACATTATAAATTTATAGTTAAATACCTAAAATTACTACTTGGACAATGCCCAAAATTAATTTTTTTTATGCTAAAGTTCACTTTCACAGAAATAGAATTACCTTTACTTCTTGTAATTCTAAAGTCAAATTATCTCATTAATTTAGATGCAAAGTTAACAAGATTATTAAGATAGAACATAAGAAGCATGAATATTGTAAAAATTAGCTACAAACTTTCTCGTTTGAAATGATAACAAATCCTAAGTCAAGATCATCATTATCCCGATCTTAAAAGATTAAATTTGAAAAGTTGTTTAATTAATTATCTTAAATAACAAAGAGAAAATAAAATAAAATGTAAAAGACTAAATTTAAGATATGACATAATCACCTTTGTGGGTGATAACTAAAAATGAAAAAAAATTAAAAGAGATTAAATTCTACATGTGACATAACCATCTTTTTAGGAGATAAATAATTATAACATCTCAAGGATCACTTATCTAATGATTATGAAGATCATTCTGATCATTGAACCATCCACCCTCATTTGCTACGTCATTTCCCTGCAGCAGTGACATAAAGAACTCTGAATTATCAAACTCAATGCCAGGTAGCTCAGGAAGCCCAGCATTTTCTTGTGGCATTATATAAGATTCAGGAACAACAGTTGTGGGTACTACCCCCATGCCAGACTGAGCCATTCCAATATTTTGCTGAGGCACCATGTATGATCCATATGCTGGCACAAGATCAACCATTGTAGGAGCAACCATTCCCCTTGTGGACGGAACCCGCATTGTTGACCCCGTTAGCATGGTAGGTATAGGACGGTTCAGTGCAGGTCCCACAAAAGATTCATGTGAAGATGCCAAGCCACACATTAATGTTTGCACCAAGACAGGACCAGGAGGTGTCACAGTGAGGGTTGAAGTAGCACTTATTGGTGCAAAGGAGGATGGTGAAGACATGGGTAGACTCATAGTTGAAAAGGAGGATGGTAGAGACACGGGGAGACTCGGCTTCCAAGTAGCATATACGGGTGCAAAGGAGGATGGTGGAGACATGGGGAGATTCATGGTCGAAGTATCAAAGGAGCACAGGGGAGATAGGGGGAGACTCATGGTTGAAGTAGCAAAGGAGGACAACGGAGACAGGGGGATACTCATGGTTGAAGTAGCACTTACAGGTGCAAAGGAGGATGGTGGAGACATGGGGAGACTCAGGGACCGAGTTGATTCAGGGACATCAGGCATTGATCCGGTACCTGTATAACGCCTGATAGCAGGCTCAGCTTCACGGAGAAGCCATTCAATGGTTTGCCCATCATTGTTGTGACCTAGTTCCTGTGTCAATTGAAAAATTCTTGCAGCTGTGTTCTCGGCCATACACCTTTTTGTTCCCAGAATTCTTAACCATCTTTGATTATTTTTAACGGACTTGGTGTTCAGAGTAAAGTGATGGACTACAGAGGATCAGTAAGACCATATTTATACAATATCAGTTATGTATTTATGAATTATGGTGAACTGTCTTCCACACCTAAATGTTTACTTAACAACCACTTACCAATACCAGTGAGCAGTGAAATTTTAATTATAATCATAAAAATACAAAATTTCACAAACGGTTATATACTTGATGCCAAATTTACATGCATATAGTTACTGGACTTTTAAATGTGCTTGGTCGTGTACATGTTTAATATGGATAAATTTAAAATAAAACATGTGTGGATAGTTATTTTTTACCAGTTTTTCTATCTTAAAAAATATTGTTAATTTTAATAAATTTTAGTTAGTCAATATTTTTAATTGTTGCACAAATTTTGTACTAGGAGAAAGGGTACCGAGTGATATAAGATTTTAAATCTTGATAATACATAAACATAAGCACTTTAAATTCAATTTATTATTGATGTAAAAATGTCCTATGTCAATAACCTCAGATATTTTCTTTTTCAATTAATTTGCTGATAAAAGTCCTATGTTCTTTTTTTTCTTAACAGACTTAATGGTTTCCTTGCTTTTCTTTCTTTGAGTTTTATCATTTACCAGTTCTCTTCTTGTGATACTGATGTTGAACCCTTTTCAAAAGTAGATTTGGGTTCATCAGCTTCTGATGAAATAAACTTAACAGGAGTTTTAAGGGAAATTTTATTTTCAGTGTCAACATCCTTAATTCCATCTTTATAGCCTAGGCATCCTTTCCAGTTTTCTTTGAGATCATCTCATGAACCTTTTTTCCTCAATCAGTCCAGGCTTTAAGGGTTTTTCTCTCATTCTCTAGATTCTTTTCTAACATACTGTATCTAGCCTCAAGAATCTTAACTGTATGTTTAGCTCTCTTACATTCTTTCTTCAAATCTATCTGATGTATCAAGTCAGACTCTAACTGATCATTCCTAGATTTCAATGTCTTAATTTCAGTTATAAGTCTATCATTTTCTAAAGTCTTATTCTTAAAACTACCATGCAAAGATTTAAGAATAGATTTCAATTCAGATATATTTTCAGTATCAAAAGTGAAGAAAGGAGTTTATACCTTAGGCTCAGAAGCAGCAGGATCATCAAGAGTGTCCATCAGTGCATATCATGTATTTTCATCTTCAGAGTCAGAGGAGTCCACCCAATTCTTGCTTGAAGTGATCAGGCTTTGCTCTTCCCATGATCATGCTTTGTTTTCTTGCATCTGAGGCAAAGTGACCAGGTTCATCACAGTTGTAGCACTTGATCTTTGTCCTGTCTAGCTTCCCAGCTTTAGAGTCCTTTCCATCTTTTCTCCCAATTGACTTCTTTTCACCTCTAATGAACTTCTTCCTGAAGCTGTTGTTCCTAGACTTCCTGAATTGCATTCTCCTGAAGCCCTTAACCAGTAATGCAGCCATTTGCATGGCATCAGAATTTGTCATATTCTCATCAGTTTCAGAATCAGTATCATCATCAGGATATGATGATGAATCATCAGTATCTAATTCTGGCAATTTGTTCTTCTTTCGTACAGCTCCAACAGACATTTCTTTGGAAGCTTTATCATTAACTTTCAAAGCAACAGATTTCCCTTTGCTGCTTTTCCTCTCTCTCCTTTGCTGAACCTCCAAATTATGAGTTCTTAGCATGCCATAGACTTCATCCAGAGTAATTACGTCCAAATCATACTGATATCGTATGATTGAAGTCTGAGTCTCCCATTCTTCACTTAATGCTCTTAAAAACTTGGTGTTTGAATCCTCTCGATCATACACCTTTCCTACCAAAGACAGATTGTTGAGTAGAGTCAGAAATCTGTCATAGATATCAGTGAGACTTTCATCAGGCTTGGCCTCAAAGTGTTCATATTTTGAATCAGAACATCCCTTTTGTTCTTCTTGATGGCCATGGTTCCTTGACATTGAGTTTCAAAGCATCCCATATTTCTTTGGCAGTCTTGTAGGCTATGACCCTATTTGACATAACAGAATTAAGACTGTTATGCAAAATGTTTCTTACCTTTGCATCTTTCAGCACAACTACTTTCTCTTATGGTGTCCATTCTGTCTTCTCCTTCAGTTGATAGTGTTCAGCAACCGAAGGAGTTGCAGGCACCAGTTTTTTGGTATGAAGGGTCCATCATTGATTACGTCTATAATCTGGATCTGTAGCTTCCAGGTACATGAGCATCTTCACCTTCCATGTTGGATATTCAGTCTTTTCAGAATGGGAATTTTAATACTTTCATACTTGTTCAGAGACATGTTTAGATTGTTTCTGATTATAAATTTATCAGTGTGCTCTGATACCAATTGTTTCCCAGTAAAGATACAATTGTTCAAGGGGGGGGTTGGATACAATTGTATAAATATTTCGAACAAGTAATAAAATATAACAGCTTTTATATTTATGATAAAAACTGTTATAAAATCCTCTCAAGAAATACCGATGTTCTTGAGAGCTGCTAGGTCGAATGATCCTCGAGTGTTGTTCACTAAGTGATGACCTAAACTGTGTTTATATACTACACAGCTACAAATATTAATCTAAGATATACATTATCAAAAACTAACCGAAACTGATACATATCTTAAACTAAACAGATAAAGTCCTATCTCTCAGATATAACAGATATTACTCTACATTATAAGGGACAGAACAAATCCTCTAATGCTGACTGTCTTCAAATACTGATGTCATACAAATCCTGATGACATACCAAATCCTGACGGTACATCAGATCCCGATGACATCTGAACAGGCAGATCCTGAGCTTCTTCTGATCATTGAGAATTCAATATATAACAAAGCCAACGAAAGATTTAATCCCAATTCCCTTGACTCCCAGCGACCCGAAAAAGATGACTTTTATTGGAGCTTCTTTAAAGGAACCCCTGACGTTGATAAAGTTCTGACAAGAGAACAATGACATTTTTGCGTGGTCAGCAGTTGATATGCCGAGTATTGTTTTGAATTGATAACTCATAAGCTAAATATCGACCTTAACCGAAATACAGTAAAGCAAAAGAAAATGAGTTTGCTTTGAAAAGAAAAGAGGCCATAAAACATGAGGTAAAAAAGCTCTTAAGGTTGGGTTCAATGAGGAAATACAATTCATGGAATGGTTGGCTAATCCGGTGATGGTGAAAAAAGCTAATGGAAAGTGGAGGATGTATGTTGACTTCACTAACCTGAACGATGCATGTCTAAAGGATAATTTTCCTTTCCCACAGATAGACACTTTGATAGATTCCACTGGAGGGCATGAGATGCTGAGTTTCATGGATGGATTTAGCGGCTATAATCAAAAAATACATAAAAATGACAATCCAAAAGGTATTATTCATCACCAACTTTGGTATTTTTTATTATCTTGATTATGACATTTGGTCTCAAGAATGCAGGAGCCACTTACCAATGGTTAGTGAATAAGATTTTTAAGGATCTCATCGGAAAGATCATGGAGGTCTACGAAGATGACATGTTAGTCAAGAGCCTTCTAAAGGTTGTTCATATAGCCCATTTGAGGGAAACTTTTGAGGTTTTGAGATATCACAAGATGATTGAATTTCGCCAGGTGTTCTTTTGGTGTAGGATCTGGAAAGTTTTTAGGATTAATGGTCTCCAAGAGGGGAATTGAGGCCAATCCTAACATGATAAAGGCCATCCTGGATATGGAACATCCACGCTCTGTAAAGGACATTCAGAAACACAATGAAATGATTATGCTTTGGGACGGTTCATCTCCATGTCCGGAGACAAGTGCCAGCCATTCTTCAAATCTTTAAAGAAAGTAAAAGATTTTTCCTGGACCGATGAATGTCAGATGTCGTTTAAGGAATTAAAGAAATACAAGGTTCAAGCCCCGTTGTTGGCCAAACTAGTTCAGAATGAAACTCTGTATTTGTACTTGGTGTTTTTGAAAGAGCCTTGAGCGTTGTATTGGTAAAAAGGAAGCCAAAACCC
>NW_027421772.1:0-14314 GCF_009905375.1 Apium graveolens
TCCTCCACTTAAGGCACATTCCCTTCAGGCCTAACTGGGGCTTCAGGAGGAGCGATACGGTGGTTGGATCCACCAAACACGCTAAAGATTGGTCTTATCACTCCGTCACTCCCCATGACTTTACTGACATTGTTACGGGGAGTGATATTGAGACTATTGAGCTTCTGGGTTCTCAAGCCCAAGCTGCGGTAATTTTTCTTTCTCTCCTTCTTTGAATCCCAACTTTTTGTATTCCAACGAACTTGTGCTAACTCATACATATTTCTTTGCAGAGTAATACCTACTTCCAGGCGGCCCTCCATCAGGCTAGGTCCTGGAAGGGTAACTCAGATGGGTTTGAGAAAGAGATGAAGAAATGGGAGGAGAGAGCCAAGGTCCTGGAGAAGAAGCTGGACACGAAGAAGGAGGAGCTGGCTCAGGCTCATTCCGAGCTGGTGAAACTTAGGAGCGATAAGGATAAGCTCATCGATGACTACATGGATTCTGACAAGTTTAAGAATCTCATGGAGATTCATGATGAGGGTCTTTATTCCCTACAGTTTACTCAGGGATGGGACGCGGCCGTGAAGGCGGTTTCTGAGAAGTACCCGGGCTTAGTCGACCCTAAGGACTTTATAAGTCCTGAGCAGGCTGAGTCGGAGGACAGCATAGATGCCCTCTTTAACTCCCCTCAGCCAGATGATCGCATCTTGGATCCTAACACTGCTTCTCCTCCCGCTTCTCCTGCGAAGGACGCTGAAGGCGCTGATAAGGAGAAAGAGAATGAAGGCTCCCACATGGAGGAGTAGTTTTTCTATTCTGTAATTTGATCCTTAATTTATGTCTGGACTTTTGTTTGTATCAGATCTTATTACCCTCCGGGGTTATTTTATATGCTTCTTTCCTTATTCGTATTCTCTCCTTCATTTTTCTGATACTTTAATATGCATTCAAGCTTGAACTAATTGGCCACACCAGTGTTATCACAACTCAAACATCCATAGGTTGAAATAATTTCGATTTCTTCAGTTTGAAGTCTGGTTTTTCAAAACCTTACATAGCATGGGTTCGACCCTAATCAATAATAACTAGTCAATGTAAATTCTACTGGAATATAAAATCCTATGCAAGCAAAGCTTCCAGGTGCTTTTAAACCTACTTGTCACAATGACAAGTGAGAATCGTACTTCGCCTATCTTACACGTAGTAAACCTTCAGGTTTTGTGCGTGCCAGGTCCTCGGGACTTCAAAACCATCCATAGTCTCGAGCTTGTAGGTTCCTCTACCTTGAACACTCTTGACTCTGTACGGCCCTTCCCAATTTGGGGCAAGCTTCCCTTTTTGTCCTACACCAGATGCTTCTATCTTCCTCAAGACTAGATCGCCTTGTTTAAAAAACCTTTCTTTAACCCTTAAGTTGTAGTAGAATGAAGCTTTTTTCTGATATTCTACTATCTTTGCATGTGCTTTATCTCGCACTTCATCAATTAAATCCAGGGCTAATCTCTGCCCTTCCTCATTTTCTTTCTCATCGAAAGCCTGAATCCTTGGAGAGGAATGTGATATCTCCACAGGAACTACTGCTTCCGCCCCATATGCCAACATGAAAGGAGTTGCATCTGTCGTGACTCTACAGGTAGTCCTATAAGCCCATAATATGGGAAGTATCTCATCTACCCAATTATTTCTCGACTTTTCGATCCTCTTCTTTAGTCCATCCAGGATTATCCGATTTGCTACCTCTGCTTGTCCATTGGCTTGCGGGTGAGCCACAGAGGTGAATCGTAACTCGATTTCATTTTCTTCACAATACTTCTTGAATTCCTCATTGTTGAATTGTGTTCCATTGTCAGTGACGAGGATACGGGGAATTCCATATCGGCACATAATGTTTTCCCACAGGAATTGTGCAACGTGCTTAGTTGTGATTTTGGCCAAGGGCTTGGCTTCAATCCACTTGGTGAAATAATCAATGGCTACAATCAGAAATTTCCTTTGTGCCGTGGCCATAGGAAAAGGCCCTAGAATATCCATCCCCCACATGGCAAAGGGAATAGGCGAGTTGATAGAGGTCAGCATCTCGGGGGGTTGTCTAACAACTGGTGCATGCTTCTGACAGCGGTCACACTTCTTTACATATTCTTTGGCATCAGCCATCATTTCTGGCCAATAGAAGCCTAAACGAGTTATCTTATGAGCCAAGGCCCTGCCCCCCAAGTGTTGTCCACAAATACCTTCATGCACTTCTTCAAGAGCCAAGCGTGCCTCATCGGGCCTGAGACACCTCAAGTAAGGAACCACGAAAGATCTCTTATACAGAATTCCATCTATCAAGGAGTACCTTAGTGCTCGAACAATTAATTTTCGTGCTTCAGTTGCATCGCTTGGCAACCATCCAGTTTGAATGTGAGCCTTAATGGGATCGATCCATGACGCCCCCAGGCCTATGGGAGCCACAAGCTTAACATCTATGCTTCGTGTCTTCAAAACACGGAAGTACACACTTCCTGAACTTTCTTCAATCTCAGATGAAGCAAACTTTGATAGCGCATCTGCTTTAGCATTTTCTTCCCTTGGAATGTGTTCAACATGGCATTCATTAAATTGGGTCATCACAGCCCTTACTAGGCGAACATATTTAGCCATCGTATCATCTCTTGCCTCAAATTCTCCCTTTACCTGGGATATGATCAGCTTCGAGTCTCCACGGACCTTTAAGTTTTTGACTCTAAGTGTCCCAGCTAGACCAAGGCCAGCAATCAGGGCTTCATACTCTGCCTCATTATTTGTGGTTGGGAAGTCTAGCTTCATAGCATACTCAATTAAGAATCCATCAGGGCTTTGCAAAACCAATCCTGCTCCACTGGAATTTGTTTTTGATGCTCCATCAAAATAGAGAACCCAATATTCTTTGCTCCTTGTCCCCATTGTCGACTCCCTTGTCTTGAGGTGTGGTATCTTCCTGCCCCCCGACTTCTTGGTTGGGTATGGTACATTCCACCACGAAGTCAGCTAGTGCCTGGGCTTTTATGGCCATACGTGGCTTATACTTGAGATCGAACTCTCCCAATTCTATTGCCCACTTAATCAGTCTCCCACTTGCCTTGGGACTGTGAATGATATTTCTCAGTGGCTGATTTGTTAGCACTTCAATTTGGTGAGCTTGAAAATAAGGACGCAGCTTTCTTGAAGCCATTATCAAGGCTAAAGCGAATTTCTCAATGGCTGAATAATTCAATTCAGCACCATGCAAAATTTTGCTGACATAGTATACGGGTTTCTGGACTTTCAGTTCCTCCTTAACCAACACCGCGCTCAAGGCGCTTTCTGAAACAGCCAAGTACAAGAATAAAACTTCACCCAGAACTGGCTTGGCCAACAACGGGGCCTGGCCCATATACTTCTTTAACTCTTCAAATGCCTTCTGATTTTCCTCACTCCATACAAAGTCTTTAATGTTCTTTAATGACTTGAAGAATGACAAGCACTTGTCTCCTGACTTGGAGATGAATCGTCCTAGCGCAGCAACCCTTCCTGTGAGTTTCTGAACATCCTTGACAGTTTTTGGGGGTTCCATGTCCAGGATTGCCTTTATTTTATCGGGGTTAGCCTCAATTCCCCTCTTTGAGACCATCAATCCCAAGAATTTTCCAGATCCTACTCCGAAAGCACACTTCGTGGGATTCAACATCATCTTGTGGTACCTCAGGACCTCAAAAGCTTCCCTCAAATGGGTTATATGATCAGTCTTTACTAGACTCTTGACTAGCATGTCATCAACATAGACTTCCATAGTCTTCCCAATAAGATCCTTAAAAATTTTATTCACCAACCTTTGATAGGTGGCTCCTGCATTCTTGAGACCAAACGCCATAACAAGATAACAATAAACACCAAAGTCAGTGATAAATGATACCTTTGGAATGTCATCCTTATGCATTTTGATCTGGTTGTATCCGCTAAACCCATCCATGAAACTCAGCATCTCATGTCCAGCGGTGGCATCAATCAAAGTATCAATTCTAGGCAGCGGAAAACAGTCTTTGGGGCATGCATCATTCAGATCGGTGAAGTCTATACACATCCTCCACTTTCCATTAGCCTTCTTCACCATTACAGGGTTTGCTAACCACTCCGGAAATTGAATCTCCTCAATGAAACCAGCCTCTAAGAGCTTTTCCACTTCCTGCTTTATAGCCTCTTGTCTTTCCGGGGCAAAATTTCTTTTCTTTTGTTTCACTGTCTTCCGACTTGGATCCACGTTTAGCTTGTGAGTAATTAACTCCGGGTCTATGCCTGGCATATCAGCTGCTGACCATGCAAACACATCACTATTTTCTTGCAAAAATTTCACTAACTTCCCTCTAAGGGGCTCCTCTAATGTAGCTCCAATGAAAGTCATCCTCTCAGGATTCTTGGGATCTAAAGGAACCGAAACCAATTCTTCTGCTGGCCTTCCTCTATTCTCATCATTTTCTCGAACATCCATATCTTCAATAGGAAGAACCTGTCCCCCGACTCCATCTGCCCTCAAAGAGGCCACATAACAGCTTCTAGCCATTTTTTGATCTCCCCTCTCTTCTCCAATCCCGTTTCGGGTGGGAAACTTCATGACTGAATGGTAGGAAGAGGGGACTGCCTTGAAGGCATGTATCCCTGTTCTCCCCATGATAGCATTATAAGTTGAACTAGCCTTTACCACTACGAAATCCAGCATCTGCGTTGCTTGCCTTGGCTCCGTACCTATGGTGGTTGGCAACTTGATTATCCCTTCCACAGGACATTCTACTCCAGCAAATCCATATATCGGCATGTCGGTTGGTGTTAACTGGGAGTCGTTATACCCCATCCTTAGAAAGGTGTCGTGGAGCAAGATATCCACAGAAGCACCATTATCCACAAGGACCCTCTTAACCGGGCTATTTCCTATTATTGGTGTTATGACCAGCGGGTCGTCATGAGGAAAATTCACACCCTCTAGGTCGGAATCATCAAAAGCCAATGTTACTTCTGTCCTGGCCCTCTTCGGGGCTTCTCCAACAATATGCATAACCTCTCTAGTATATGCCTTTCTGGAATTTTTGGACAATCCAGCAGCAGTTGGACCTCCAAAGATCGTGTTTATCACAGGCCCTTGAGGTCTCGGCCCTCCATAAATGGTGTTTATAATTGGTCCTCTAGGTTGGGGATTCCGCCCCTGATCATCTTGGTCCCTCCTACGATCTTCAAAATTCTTCCTTCCATTATTGTTTCTGTCTCCTCCATCTCCAGTATACTTGTTCAGCCTTCCTTTTCGGATCAAAAACTCAATTTCATCTTTCAACTGCCTACACTCATCGGTGTCATGGCCAACATCTTTGTGAAACCTGCAATACTTGCCCTTATCTAGCTTGGCGGGATCAGCCTTCAAGGGCTTAGGCCAGCGAATATCTCTGTCTTTCTCAATCTCCATCAAAATCTGACTTCTGGGAGCATTCAGCTTAGCGTATTCAGTGAACTTTTGCCCAGGTCCTCCCTTCTTGGGGGTTGAATCAGGGTTTTGTTCAGTTCTAGGATATTTATCCTTAGCGATATACTCCAAATCAGTTTTTCGTTTCTTGCCTCCAGTGGACTCATTACTTACTACGGTCTTCCTCATACTTTCTTCAACCTTGATATACTTCCCTGCCCTCTCTTGGAGCTGCAACATGCTCTCAGGGGGTCGTTTGGCCAAAGACATCTTAAAAAACTCATCCCTAGTTCCTTGTTGCAGTGCTATCATGGCTACCTTATCATCAAGGTCTGGGACTTTTAAAGCCTCCTTTGTAAAACGATTCAGGTAATCTCTTAAGGATTCCTTAGCTCCTTGCACAAGACTCATAAGAGATGCTGAACTTTTCTCATGGACTCTTCCACTGATGAATTGCTTAATAAAAGCCTGACTTAGTTCTCTGAATGATCCAATAGAATTTGGGGGTAGGCGACTGTACCATCTTTGAGCCATACCCGACAGGGTTTGAGGGAAGGCCCGACATTTTATAGCATCATTCACGGGTTGCAGCAGCAGTGCATTAGAGAATGTCCTAACATGATTAGCGGGGTCTCCCGTGCCATCATAGGCTTTGATAGTGGGCATCTTGAATTTTCTCGAAATATGGGCATTCATTATCTCTTCTGTGAAGGGTGGAGTTGGATCATCAGGATCTCCAAGGGGAAGGAGATTGCTTGGATCAGTTCTTGGGACAGCAGCCCTTCTTCTTACCGGACCATCCAGGTCTATGATAGGAGGAGGATTTCTCCCCCTAGGAGGTATGTAGGATCTGGTGGCTTGGTGAGCCTCCAAATCACGTCTCAGCCTTTGGATTTCAGCCTCATGAGCCCTGATCTTTTCCTGCACTTCTTGAGGATTCGCCCCTGGGGTGCTTTGGGGGCGTTGCCTTCCATCGGCCATTGGCTCTTTTCCAGGACGCCTCCTTCTCGGGGCCACTTCATCATCCGAAGATTCGGAGTCTCTCTCAGTGTATGGACCAGAAAATTCCCGATCCTCAGGGATAGGATCCAAACCTCGTATATAGGGGGGCGACCGCCCTCGTGCTTCGCTTCGCCCAGCATATCCACTTCCTCCAACCTCAGGGTGAAGGGGCATCCCATAAGGGGGGTTAGTAGTAACAATAGTTGAATATTCATACCCGACGGGTCGAGAATTCACAGGTATATGTATTTGTTGAACTTGAGGATTCGTACCTTGAATAATCGGGGGAGTTGTCCCTTGTGGCTGAGGATGAGTTGCCCCTGTCTGGGCTTCCCCCTGAGTAGATGCATAAGTTGAATGGGGAGGAACCTCCACGGTTGATGAAATCACCTGGGTTGTCCCTGATGGTGTTCCCTCCTCCAGAGTGCTGGTTGTTCTCCGTGTTCTCGCCATGGTTGTTGTTGCGTTATTCCCACAGACGGCGCCAAATGTTATGGATAAAAAACCAAGGTTATTACTTGCTGTATTTAATACTAAGATTCGGGAGCTCAAGGCCTTTAATGGCTGCTCTCGTGTTTCGTAGCTTAATTCTGCCTTTACGAGATGCCTACGTATCTCTGTGAGTTAGAGAATCAAGCCAAAAAACGTAGTTCTGATTGGTGGGGGTGAGACCCCTTATATAGATGTTGGGAGTCCTTGAATTGGACTTGGTATAGGAGACTTGGTGGATAAGCCTCTGAATTAGGATAGACTTAGGAGTCCTAGGAAGTAGGAAGCTGATTCCTTATCCTTTTAGGTCCCCTTGAGGCTAATCTCTAAGGATTTATATCCTTATCGGGACTCTTTTCAACATCTGATTTCTCCCTTATTAATTAATTACGAAATTAATTAATAATCAGGGCTTTTGGGCCTTTTTTTATTCCGTCAGGCCTGATCTGGTCCATCAGGCTTAACCTTTCTGGTTTGAGTATCATATATCTATTTATTGGGCCTAGCAGCCCACAGCTTGTACAATTAATGCAGTATTTAATTATACAATCATAATTTATTTATCCCTACCAGAGGATTATTCGGAAACCGAGTTCCATTCGTTTCAGCTCCGATTCACTCACGGACGATCCCGAATAGACGCGAATGCAATTTCATAAATCCATAGGGACAAATTATGTAAAGAACTCAAAAAAACGGGTTTCCTCAATTTTTGCTCCAGACCTCGTGTACTACCCCCTACGAGGATTATTCGGAAACCGAGTTCCATTCGTTTCAGCTCCGATTCACTCCCGGACGACCCCGAATGGACGCGAATGCAATTTCATAAATCCATAGGGACAAATTATGTAAAGAACTCAAAAAAACGGGTTGCCTCAATTTTTGCTCCAGACCTCGTGTACTACCCCCTACGAGGATTATTCGGAAACCGAGTTCCATTCGTTTCAGCTCTGATTAACTCCCGAACGACCCCGAATGGACGCCATTGGAATTTTAAAAATCCATAGGGACAAATTATGAAAAGAAATCGAAAAAATGGGCCGCCTCAGTTTTTGCTCCAGACCTCGTGTACTACCCCCTAAGAGGATTATTCGGAAACCGAGTTCCATTCATTTCAGCTCCAATTCACTCCCGGACGACCCCGAATGGACGCGAATGAAATTTTATAAATCCATAGGGACAAATTATGAAAAGAAATCGAAAAAACGGGTCACCTCAATTTTCGGTCTAGACCTCGTGTACTACCCCCTATGAGGATTATTCGGAAACCGAGTTCCATTCATTTCAGCTCTAATTCACTCCCGGACGACCCCGAATGGACGCGAATGCAATTTTATAAATCCATAGGGACAAATTATGAAAAGAAATTGAAATAACGGGCCGCCTCAATTTTTGCTCCAGACATCGTGTACTACCCCCTACGAGGATTATTCTGAAACCGAGTTCCATTCATTTCTGCTCCGATTCAGTCCCGGAGGACCCCGAATGGACGCCATTGGAATTTTATAAATCCATAGGGACAAATTATGAAAAGAAATCAAAAAAATGGGACGACTCAATTTTTGCTCCAGACCTCGTGTACTACCACCTACGAGGATTATTTGGAAACCGAGTTCCATTCATTTCAGCTCCGATTCACTCCCGGACGACCCCGAATGGACGCGAATGCAATTTTATAAATCCATAGGGACAAATTATGAAAAGAAATCGAAAAAATGGGCCGCCTCAATTTTGGCTCCAGACCTCTTGTACTACCCCCTAAGAGGATTATTCGGAAACCGAGTTCCATTCATTTCAGCTCCAATTCACTCCCGGACAACCCCGAATGGACGCGAATGCAATTTTATAAATCCATAGGGACAAATTATGAAAAGAAATCGAAAAAATGGGTCGCCTCAATTTTCGGTCTAGACCTCGTGTACTACCCCCTATGAGGATTATTCGGAAATCGAGTTCCATTCGTTTCAGCTCCGATTCACTCCCGGACGACCCCGAATGGACGCAAATGCAATTTCATAAATCCATAGGGACAAATTATGTAAAGAACTCAAAAAAACGGGTTGCCTCAATTTTTGCTCCAGACCTCGTGTACTACCCCCTACGAGGATTATTCGGGAACCCAGTTCCATTCATTTCAGCTCCGATTCACTCCCGGACAACCCCGAATGGACGCGAATGCAATTTTATAAATCCATAGGGACAAATTATGAAAAGAAATCAAAAAAACAGGCCGTCTCAATCTTTGCTCCAGACCTCGTGTACTACCCTCTACGAGGATTATTCGAAAACCGAGTTCCATTCATTTCAGCCCCGATTCACTACCGGACGACCCCGAATGGACGCCATTGGAATTTTATAAATCCATAGGGACAAATTATGAAAAGAAATCAAAAAAACAGGCCGCCTCATTTTTTGCTCCAGACCTCGTGTACTACCCTCTACGAGGATTATTCGAAAACCGATTTCCATTCATTTCAGCCCCGATTCACTACCGGACGACCCCGAATGGACGCCATTGGAATTTTATAAATCCATAGGGACAAATTATGAAAAGAAATCGAAAAAATGGGCCGCCTCAATTTTTGCTCCAGACCTCATATACTACCCCCTACGAGGATTATTCGGAAACCGAGTTCCATTCATTTCAGCTCCGATTCACTCCCGGACGACCCCGAATGGACGCTAATGTAATTTTATAAATCCATAGGGACAAATTATGAAAAGAAATCGAAAAAACGGGTAACCTCAATTTTTGCTCCAGACCTCGTGTACTACCCCCTACGAGGATTATTCTGAAACCGAGTTCCATTCATTTCTGCTCCGATTCACTCTCAGAGGACCCCGAATGGACGCCATTGGAATTTTATAAATCCATAGGGACAAATTATGAAAAGAAATCAAAAAAATGGGCCGCCTCAATTTTTGCTCCAGACCTCGTGTACTACCCCCTACGAGGATTATTCGGAAACCGAGTTCCATTCATTTCAGCTCCGATTCACTCCCGGACGACCCCGAATGGACGCGAATGCAATTTTATAAATCCATAGGGACAAATTATGATAAGAAATCGAAAAAATGGGCCACCTCAATTTTGGCTCCAGACCTCGTGTACTACCCCCTAAGAGGATTATTCGGAAACCGAGTTCCATTCATTTCAGCCCCAATTCACTCCCGGACGACCTCGAATGGACGCTAATGCAATTTTATAAATCCATAGGGACAAATTATGAAAAGAAATCGAAAAAACGGGTCACCTCAATTTTCGGTCTAGACCTCGTGTACTACCCCCTATGAGGATTATTCGGAAACCGAGTTCCATTCGTTTCAGCTCCGATTCACTCCCGGACGACCCCGAATGGACGCGAATGCAATTTCATAAATCCATAGGGACAAATTATGTAAAGAACTCAAAAAAACGGGTTGCCTCAATTTTTGCTCCAGACCTCGTGTACTACCCCCTACGAGGATTATTCGGAAACCGAGTTCCATTCGTTTCAGCTCTGATTAACTCCCGGACGACCCCGAATGGACGCCATTGGAATTTTAAAAATCCATAGGGACAAATTATGAAAAGAAATCGAAAAAATGGGCCGCCTCAATTTTTGCTCCAGACCTCGTGTACTACCCCCTACGAGGATTATTCGGAAACCAGGTTCCATTCGTTTCAGCTCCGATTCACTCCCGGACGACCCCGAATAGACGTTATTGGAATTTTATAAATCCATAGGGACAAATTATGAAAAGAAATCGTAAAAATGGGCCGCCTCAATTTTTGCTCCAGACCTCGTGTACTACCCCCTAAGAGGATTATTCGGAAACCGAGTTCCATTCATTTCAGCTCCAATTCACTCCCGGACGACCCCGAATGGACGCGAATGCAATTTTATAAATCCATAGGGACAAATTATGAAAAGAAATCGAAAAAATGGGCCGCCTCAATTTTGGCTCCAGACCTCGTGTACTACCCCCTAAGAGGATTATTCGGAAACCGAGTTCCATTCATTTCAGCTCCAATTCACTCCCGGACGACCCCGAATGGACGCTAATGCAATTTTATAAATCCATAGGGACAAATTATGAAAAGAAATCGAAAAAATGGGTCACCTCAATTTTCGGTCTAGACCTCGTGTACTACCCCCTATGAGGATTATTCGGAAACCGAGTTCCATTCGTTTCAGCTCCGATTCACTCACGGACGACCCCGAATAGACGCGAATGTAATTTCATAAATCCATAGGGACAAATTATGTAAAGAACTCAAAAAAACGGGTTTCCTCAATTTTTGCTCCAGACCTCGTGTACTACCCCCTACGAGGATTATTCGGAAACCGAGTTCCATTCGTTTCAGCTCCGATTCACTCCCGGACGACCCCAAATGGACGCGAATGCAATTTCATAAATCCATAGGGACAAATTATGTAAAGAACTCAAAAAAACGGGTTGCCTCAATTTTTGCTCCAGACCTCGTGTACTACCCCCTACGAGGATTATTCGGAAACCGAGTTCCATTCGTTTCAGCTCTGATTAACTCCCGGACGACCCCGAATGGACGCCATTGGAATTTTAAAAATCCATAGGGAAAAATTATGAAAAAAAATCGAAAAAATGGGCCGCCTCAATTTTTGCTCCAGACCTCGTGTACTACCCCCTACGAGGATTATTCGGAAACCAGGTTCCATTCGTTTCAGCTCCGATTCACTCCCGGACGACCCCGAATAGACGTTATTGGAATTTTATAAATCCATAGGGACAAATTATGAAAAGAAATCGTAAAAATGGGCCGCCTCAATTTTTGCTCCAGACCTCGTGTACTACCCCCTAAGAGGATTATTCGGAAACCGAGTTCCATTCATTTCAGCTCCAATTCACTCCCGGACGACCCCGAATGGACGCGAATGCAATTTTATAAATCCATAGGGACAAATTATGAAAAGAAATCGAAAAAATGGGCCACCTCAATTTTGGCTCCAGACCTCGTGTACTACCCCCTAAGAGGATTATTCGGAAACCGAGTTCCATTCATTTCAGCTCCAATTCACTCCCGGACGACCCCGAATGGACGCTAATGCAATTTTATAAATCCATAGGGACAAATTATGAAAAGAAATCGAAAAAACGGGTCACCTCAATTTTCGGTCTAGACCTCGTGTACTACCCCCTATGAGGATTATTCGGAAACCGAGTTCCATTCGTTTCAGCTCCGATTCACTCCCGGACGACCCCGAATGACGCGCATGCAATTTTCATAAATCCATAGGGACAATTATGTAAAGAAATCTAAAAAACAGGTTCTCCTCAATTTTTGCTCAGACCTCGTGTACTACCCCCTAAGAGGATTATTCGGAACCGAGTTCCATTCATTTCAGCTCCAATTCACTCCCGGACGACCCCGAATGGACGCTAATGCAATTTTATAAATCCATAGGGACAAATTATGAAAAGAAATCGAAAAAAAAACGGGTCACCTCAATTTTCGGGTCTAGACTCGTGTACTACCCCCTATGAGGATTATTCGGAAACCGAGTTTCCATTCGTTTCAGCTCCGATTCACTCCGGACGACCCCGAATAGACGCGAATGCAATTTCATAAATCCATAGGGACAAATATGTAAAGAACTCAAAAAACGGGTTTCCTCAATTTTTGCTCCAGACCTCGTGTACTACCCCCTACGAGGATTTATTCGGAAACCGAGTTCCATTCATTTCAGCTCCAATTCACTCCCGGACGACCCCGAATGGACGCTAATGCAATTTTATAAATCCATAGGACAAATTATGAAAAGAAATCGAAAAAACGGGTCACCTCAATTTTCGCTCTAGACCTCGTGTACTACCCCTATGAGGATTATTCGGAAACCGAGTTCCATTCGTTTCAGCTCGATTCACTCACGGACGACCCCGAATGGACGCGAATGCAATTTCATAAATCCATAGGGACAAATTATTAAAGAATCTAAAAAATGGGTTGCCTCAATTTTTGCTCCAAGACCTCGGTGTACTACCCCCTACGAGGATTATTCGGAAACCGAGTTCCATTCGTTTCAGCTCTGATTCACTCCCGGACGACCCCGAATGGACGCCAT
This sequence comes from Apium graveolens, assembly GCF_009905375.1. Taxonomy (NCBI): domain Eukaryota; kingdom Viridiplantae; phylum Streptophyta; class Magnoliopsida; order Apiales; family Apiaceae; genus Apium; species Apium graveolens. The sequence goes on from NW_027421772.1 coordinate 13,003, forward strand.
TGGAATTTTAAAATCCATAGGGACAAATTATGAAAAGAAATCGAAAAAATGGGGCCACCTCAATTTTTGCTCCAGACCTCGTGTACTACCCCCTAAGAGGATTATTCGGAAACCGAGTTCCATTCATTTCAGCTCCAATTCACTCCCGGACGACCCCGAATGGACGCGAATGAATTTTATAAATCCATAGGGACAAATTATGAAAAGAAATCAAAAAAACGGGCCGCCTCAATTTTGTCTAGACCTCGTGTACTACCCCTACGAGGATTATTCGGAAACCGAGTTCCATTCATTTCAGCTCCGATTCACTCCCGGACGACCCGAATGGACGCGAATGCAATTTTATAAATCCATAGGGACAAATTATGAAAAGAAATGAAAAAACGGGCCGCCTCAATTTTGCTCCAGACCTCGTGTACTACCCCTATGAGGATTATTCGGAAACCGAGTTCCATTCGTTTCAGCTCCGATTCACTCCCGGACGACCCCGAATGGACGCGAATGCAATTCATAAATCCATAGGGACAAATTATGAAAAGAAATCAAAAAAAGGGTTGCCTCAATTTTGCTCCAGACCTCGTGTACTACCCCCTACGAGGATTATTCGGAAACCGAGTTCCATTCGTTTCAGCTCTGATCCCGGACGACCCCGAATGGACGCCATTGGAATTTTAAAAAATCCATAGGGACAAATTATGAAAAGAAATCGAAAAAATGGGCCGCCTCAATTTTGCTCCAGGACCTCGTGTACTAACCCCTACGAGGATTATTCGGAAACCAGGTTCCATTCGTGTCAGCTCCGATTCACTCCCGGACGACCCCGAATGACGTTATTGGAATTTTTATAAATCCATAGGGACAAATTATGAAAAGAAATCGTAAAAATGGGCCGCCTCAATTTTTTGCTCCAGACCTCGTGTACTCCCCCTAAGAGGATTATTCGGAAACCGAGTTCCATTCATTTCAGCTCCAATTCACTCCCGGACGACCCCGAATGGACGCGGAATGCAATTTTTATAAATCCATAGGGACAAATTATGAAAAGAAATCGAAAAAATGGGCCGCCTCAATTTTGGCTCCAGACCTCGTGTACTACCCCTAGAGGATTATTCGGAAACCGAGTTCCATTCATTTCAGCTCCGATTCACTCCCGGACGACCCCGAATGGACGCAATGCAATTTTATAAATCCATAGGGACAAATTATGAAAAGAAATCGAAAAAACGGTCCTCAATTTTCGGTCTAGACCTCGTGTACTACCCCTATGAGGATTATTCGGAAACCGAGTTCCATTAGTTCAGCTCCGATTCAC
>NW_027421773.1:0-11929 GCF_009905375.1 Apium graveolens
AGTATAGGTTATTTATTGGATTGGATATTTGGTTGTGAATATTGTTTGGTTGTGAATATTGTTTGGTTGTTTGGTTGTTTGATTTGGTTTTAAAAGGGACTGCAGAAAAACCTGCAATTTTTTTTAAAATCAGACCTTAAAACCGACCGACAATAGGCATAATCGACCATTTTTGACCATTACAAAACCCAGAAAACCGAATATGACATTTAGGACGGTCGGTTATGACATTTAAGTTAGCTTCTGATATTAAACTAACCGATGTGCAACTTTGACCACGGTCGGTCATGAGTTTCAGTCAACTTTTTAAAAACAAACATAACCGACCACCTACGGTCGGTTATGACTTAGTGACATGGCAACACGTGTACACAGTGACCCCACATTTGAATAAAATGCCCGTGCAGTTAACCGACCACTATGTTGGTCGGTTATGAGGGTTAAACCTGACCAAAATCAGAGGACATAGCATATTAAAACGTCCTGCAAGTATATGCATGTAAATTTGGAGTCAAATATACACTTTGTGAAATTTTGTACTTTTGTATGATTGTAATTAAGGTCTTATTACCGCTGACTAGTAAGTGGTTGTTAAGTAAAGTTTCATTTTATTTTTTGAAAGTTAAATCTACTTTTATTGTTATCTAAATTTGAATCATGTTTTAAGAGAAGATAAATTTGATAGCCTCTTCCATACATTTTTACATCAATAATAAATTAAATTTAAAGTGCTTATGTTTATGTATTATCTAAGATTTAAAATCTTATATCACTCGGTACCCTTTCTCCTAGTACAAAATCTGTGCAACAAATAAAAAATATTGACTAATTAAAATTTATTAAAATTAACAATATTTTTTAAGATAGAAAAACTGGTAAAAAATAACTATCCACACATGTTTTATTTTAAATTTATCCATATTAAACATGTACACGACAGAGCACATTTAAAAGTCTGGTAACTATATGCATGTAAATTTGGCATCAAGTATATAACAGTTTGTGAAATTTTGTACTTTTATCTGGATTATAATTAAACTCTTCACTGCTCACTGGTATTGGTAAGTGGTGTTAAAGTAAACATCTAGGTGTGGAAGACAGTTCACCATAATTCAATAAATACATACCTGATATTGTATAAATATGGTCCTTACTGAGTCTGTAGTCCCTCACTTTAGTCTGAACACCAAGGTCCCGTTTAAAAAATACTCAAAGATGGTTAGAATTCTGGGCACAAAAGGTGTATGGCCGAGAACCCAGAGTCAGACATCCAATAATACAGCCTGCCAAGAATTTTTTCAATTGGACACAGGCACTCAGGTCACAAACAACTGATGGGCAAACCACAATTGAATGGCTTCTCCGTGAGCTGAGCCTGCTATCAGGCGTTATACAAAATCGGCGTTATACAGGTACCGGGATCAAGCCTGTGATGTCCCTGAATCAACTCGCACTACCACATATTTGCAATCATACAACAGTTTGCACCGGTATGTGACATGGTATAGTTTTCCGTTGTCTATCCAACACTCGTTTGATAGGAATACCACACAACGGTTGTTTTAACCCTTGTAATAAGAGAAATTATACCAACCGTTTTTAATTAGTGGGTTACAATCAAGAAGGCACAAACGGGTACTCTATATTTACCATTGTTGGAACCTTTTTTAAAACAACTGTTTCTTTATTAAACTATTGTCTATCTAACTTACACACAATGGTTTTGTAGGAAAAACCATTATTGTTACCTTATACGATATTGTCATAAACAACCGTTTATGAAGCTTCTTTTATGAATGTTTTTTTTAAAAGACAATGGAGTAAAAGATTTAAAACATTGCAAAAAATATTAAAGACAACAGTTTTTAAAAAAAAATATGTGCAGTGAGGACATACAACGGTTTTTCATCATTTTTTAAGTGGCTTTCACACAACTATTTACAAATTTAATTTCATTGTTTGAAATAAACCAATTTTAAAATTAAATTGTATTAGACAATCCAATTGTTATTTCACAATTGAAATTAAATTTACAATACAAAAATTCTCTACAAGAATTAGAAGTATAACTTAAAGATTCTCTATACATTTTAATTGGCTCAGCTATTGAAAACATCAAGTCCCATTGGATTAGTGGCTTGCAACTCAAACTGGATGCCATCGAGTTCCCTCTTGAATTTGTGAGAGCTTGCGTAAATCATTTTGCTCCTTACCTTTTACAGTATCAGGACACCTTGCAACCATATACACATGAGAAATAAATGAACTTAATGAAATGGAATGCAAATAAAGCAAAATTAAGACCTTGTATTTTGTACTTACCATGAAAATGAATAAAATTCTGCTCTTGTGCTAATTCTCTAAGGTCACAAAATCATAGTCATAAACCGCATAATCGGCACTCATCTTCAGGAAGGCTAGCTGCAAAATCTTTGTAACTCTCTGCTACCTCACTAAACATTACATATAATCTTCATAATTACCTTCCATGTGAAACAATTTCTGCATTTCAAATAATACATACTTCCTAAAAGAAACTCAATGTATAATAAGCAACCACAGGAAAAACTATTTCATAAACACACATGAAATAATCACTTACAGCTGGTTTAGCTCTTCTGCTAGTCCGTGGAAACAGACAAGTTCCAGCACCTCCCCCCAGAATAACTTAAGCTACTGTTTTTTGGGTCTACCTCAGGATGAACAGGTACAGGTGGCTCAAATTCCTGAAACAGAATCTCAATCATAAAGAATTAAGGCTGTTCTTAAACTTAAATTTCAATCAACCATCATCAGAAAGTTGCAGTATTGGGCAAACAGTAAATATATCCTATTCTAAACCGACATTGCTCTCCAGCTAAAATAATAATATAAAGGTTGCAATGTTTCACACAACCTAAAACTCAAGATCTTCTTGGCAGTAGTTTGATCAGCAGTCATGAGACCAAAATGGATCGGTGGAAAATGTGCCCACTGATGAAGTGAAATTGGTAAAAAAGAGAGATTTCTTTTTTCATATTAGCCTAATCATTGTATCAAAAAGTCCGAACCCTGATGTTCATTTATAACAAGGGGATACTTACATTTAGTCGCAGCACTAAATGCTTCTCTGTGGCTGATATCTGGATTTGCTGCTTTGATTCGTTGAATTTCATCCCTGCATATTCACACCCACGTATATCATCACAGACATATATATTTATGTATGCATTTATACTGACAATGTTGGTCCTGATCGATACTCACTTATTAAACCGATTCTAGGCAGAGGGGACTCGATGTCTCTTCTCCAGAGCTGATACATATATAACATTAACAAACTCACATTTTTAAATTAATCTTAAGGTTCTGGAGGAAATTACAGCCATTAATAAGCATCCTAACATCTTAAATCACCATTATTAATTTATTAGCGATTGTTTTTCTGTTTTGACGATATCTTACAAGTTATTTCTGACCTTAATTAGTTTCTCCAATATTGGCTAGATTTTAGTAGAAGTTAAAATATTAGTTTCTTCAAGAAATGATTCAAACACTAATCTGTATATGTTTATACATGAAGATAAAGTAGAGAATAAGAACTTACAGGATGACGGGGATAGCAAGCATAGGAAAAAGTACTCTGATGATAAGTGATTGCCTTGCCTAAACATTCATCAGAAAAAAAACATTTGTGTTAGTTTATGTATGGGCTATACAAAATATAAAGCTTATATTCACCTTACATGAACAATGACTAATTTAAACAATCAAACTTTTAATTCTATTCTTTCAAAGCAATTGACGAGAGAGTAAATGTATACATGCATCAGGAACAGAAACCGTGAACTAAAAAAAACATCACACGAGAATTTAAGGGGATCATCCCTGTTATTTTGTTATATATATTGACACATATTAGATTGGTTTGGCTATAAACTGGATTTTATCTTAGCCTGGCTATTTCGGGCTTTGATAGTTTGATTTATTATGTTTGGGTCCTTAGTTTGTTAGCCTGTTAGGTTATATTTGAACATGATACACATTACTCAGGCCAGGTACCAAAACAACAGGGTGGGTTTGCAGCCAAACCTTCACGCCGTGCCCCTGGAATTTCAGGTCCTTTAAGTCCACGAAAACTTACAGCAACAATGTACAACAACAAGAGCAGCCATGAGGTAGAATACTAATGTTCACATCTTTCATTCATGAGTGGAATAAAGATGCCCTGTACAAGACATAAGCAGTGCTAATGACAAGAATGACACGTGAACTTAATTTTTGACACTCGGTAAATCTACATATAATTAAAAAACCCACAATCACATACTTTTTAATAAAAGAAAAAAAACTACTCATACTTCATATTACTTCATATGCTACTTAAAATTAAATTATAGTAATCAAATTAAATATAGTAATTAAACAATTACTACTTAATCATAAATTTCTTCAAATATATTTTCAAACTAAATATACTTAAAATGAATAAAAGAATGTCTAAAATATCATGATATACACTAGTAACATAATCTTAATAGTACATATTACTACCTGATAAACAACAACAACATTCCCCCAATATTATCAAGAACAATCTACTGATTTAATTGTATTCCTTCAAACTCTAATTAAAATGATTGCAGCGGAAAGAGCAGGAATCAAGCTCAGCAGTCAGCCACTCTCCTTGTGGTATCAGAAGTTTAGCTATTGAAGTTGAATGACACGCATCATAACATGCCTTCAATACGCTCAAACAACAAAAGTCCATTAATCGTTGTATCAGTTCCACAGTCAATCAGGGGGCGTGTAAACAGGGGGCATGTAAACAGCTACAGTCACAACATATGTGAGGGGTGGAGAGGGGTAGGGAGAGAGTAGAGAGGGTTGGAGAGGGAGAGAGTGAGAGAGAGAGAGAGATGGAAAGAGGACCTGTGCTTGTTGGAGAGAAGCCATGGCTTGGGGGTTAAGAGCAGCATTAAGGGCTTGGGGATAAAGGCACTAGCATAAAACACTAGCATTTCAAAAGCAAAAACATACAGCAGTAGATGAAAAGAAAATGTAACCATATATCAAAGAAATTGAGCTTAATCAACATCTTGCTTACTTTAATTTGCCGATTTTTTGTTTTCAACTCCTTTAGAATTTCATCTAGTTGTTGGATCCTCTAATTGGAACCAGAATCTCATTGTGCTTGAGAATATTACTTGTACCATCTCGGACAAGGAAAATCTCAGTCTCTTTCTTCTCCAAGGCCTCAAAAGACGAAACCCATGGAGTAAATTAAGCACAACAAATATAGAACCTAACTTTGAACTGAATCTTAATAGTTGAGCTGAATTCATAGGCAATTTTGTAAAAGAGAAACAAGATTGGGGTGAGTGAGATGGTTAGGGTTTGAAAAACTCAAAAACCTAAACCCATCATAATACACACTTAATTCATGTGATTATTAAGCAAAACCAGGTAGAAGGTGGAGAGAGGAGAGAGAAGAGTCGTGGGAGAGAGATGGAAGAGTAGGGAGAGAGGAGAACCCGATCAGATCTAACAAAGGGGAAGGGGAGAGGTAAGGGGGGAAATGAAAATTAGAAGGGAGAGGGAAATGAAAATTAAAGGGGGGAAATAAAAAATTTTGTGAAAAATGGAAAAAATCATAAATTATTTTTCTTAATTATATATTATAATTAAATACCTATTTTTTTACTCTATATTAATAGAATAGTTTTTATTTTAAATAATTTCACATAATTTTTTATATAAAATCATTTGAAACAAATTTGAAAATTTTAAATTATTTTTCTACATAACTAAAGTTAATATATATTAACATTGTGGCAAGATGATCCTAAAAATATTTTTTAAGAATTAATTATTTAATCAAGAAAGAGTCTATTTTTTGGAATTGCACTTCTATTTGATTTTCATTATAAAATCATACAAGATAAATTTAAAATTTTTTGAATAATTTTTATATGATTACAATCGATATATCACAATACAATTGGATCTTCGAAAATATCATTTTAAAAAATTACTATGTTGATAGGAAAATATCTCAATAATTTTTTCATATGACTAAAATTGATATATCTTAACATCCGTACGGTTGGATCGTCGAAAAAAATAATTTTAAATATTAATCTTGTAAATCAGGAACGAGTCTCGTTGTCGGGAGTGGTACTTTTACTGGATTTTTCTAATCCTGACATCCAAGATGAATTACAAATTTTTTAATAATTTTTTAATATGACTAAAATTGATATATCTTAACATCTGTACGGTTGGATCGTCGAAAAAATTTTAAAAATTAAACTTGTAAATCAGGAACGAGTCTCGTTGTCGGAAGGGGTACTTTTACCGGATTTTTCTAATCCTGACATGCAAGATGAATTTCAAATTTTTTAACAATTTTTCATATGACTAAAATTGATATATCTTAACATCCGTACGGTCGGATCGTCGAAAAAATCATTTTAAAAATTAATCTAGTAAATCGGGAGCGAGTCTCGTTGTCGGAGGGGTACTTTTACGGGATTTTTCTAATCTTGACGTGCAAGATGAATTTTAAATTTTTTAATAATTTTTTCATATGACTAAAATGATATATATTAACATCCGTACGGTTGGATCATCGAAAAAATCATTTTAAAAATTAATCTTGTAAATCGAGAACGAGTCTCGTTGTCGGGAGGGGTACTTTTAGCGGATTTTTCTAATCCTGACATGCAATGAATTTTAAATTTTTAATAATTTTTTCATATGACTAAAATGATATATCTTAACATCCGTACTGTTGGATCGTCGAAAAAATCATTTTAAAAATTAATCTTGTAAATCGGGAACGAGTCTCGTTGTCGGGAGGGGACTTTTACCAGATTTTTCTAATCCTGACATGCAAAATGAATTTCAACTTTTTTAATAATTTTCTTATGACTAAAATCGATATATCTTAACATCCGTATGGTTGGATCGTCGAAAAATCATTTTAAAAAATTAATCCTGTAAATCGGGAACGAGTCTCGTTGTCGGGAGGGGTACTTTTACCGGATTTTTCTAATCCTGACATGCAAAATGAATTTCAAATTTTCTAATAATTTTTTCTTATGACTAAAATCGATATATCTTAACATCCGTACGGTTGGATCGTCAAAAAATCATTTTAAAAAATTAATCCTGTAAATCGGGAACGAGTCTCGTTGTCGGGAGGGGTACTTTTACAGATTTTTCTAATCCTGACATGCAAAATGAATTTCAAATTTTTTAATAATTTGTTCTTATGACTAAAATCGATATATCTTAACATCCATACGGTTGGATGTCGAAAAATCATTTAAAAAATTAATCTTGTAAATCGGGAACGAGTCTCGTTGTCGGGGGGGTACTTTTACCAGATTTTTCTAATCCTGACATGCAAAATGAATTTCAAATTTTTTAATAATTTGTTCTTATGACTAAAATCGATATATCTTAACATCCGTACGGCTGGATCGTCGAAAAATCATTTTAAAAAATTAAGCCTAAATCGGGAACGAGTCTCGTTGTCGGGAGGGGTACTTTTACCAGATTTTTCTAATCCTGACATGCAAAATGAATTTCAAATTTTTTAATAATTTTTTCTTATGACTAAAATCGATATATCTTAACATCGTACGGTTGGATCATCGAAAAATCATTTTAAAAAATTAATCCTGTAAATCGGGAACGAGTCTCGGTGTCGGGAGGGGTACTTTTACACAGATTTTTCTAATCCTGATATGCATGATGAATTTTACATTTTTTAATAATTTTTTCATATGACTAAAATTGATATACTCTTAACATCCGTACGGTTGGATCATCGACAAAATCATTTAAAAATTGAACTTTGTAATCGGGAATCTCATTTATACAGTAATACTTTTACAATGGTTTCCTCGAAACACCATTGTGTAAAGACAAACTAAGACAACGCTTTTTTTATTATAAAACCCGTTAGTGTAAGTATATCAGCTTTTTTTTCAATCTAACGGCTAATATCTAATCTCATTTCAATCAAGGGCTGTCATTGTGACACTTCAGCAATCCGAGTAATATGTTTACAACCTTCATGCGCTGCCACCTCATCAGGTGGTGCCCATTTAAATTATAAAATAACTATTTCAGACAACTATTTTATTCCGTTGTATGAAGGTTTTAAGACAACCCTTTTAAAAACTGTTGTGTGAATTACACAATGTAATATCTAAAAGCTTGTATGAGACTAACTAAGACAACACTTTTGTTTAACATAAAACCGTTGTATAAGAATATTAGCTATTTTTCGATCTAACGGCCGATATCAAATCTCATTTCAATGAAGGGCTCTCATTTCGCCACCTCAGCAATCCTTGTGAATGATTTACCACCTATCACGTGCTGCCACCTCAATACGTGGTACCCATTGAAATTCCTCAGACAACTGTTTCATTCCGTTGTTGATGGTTTAGAGGACAACCTTTCTAAAAAAACCGTTGTCTGAATTACACAATGTAATGTTAAAACCGTTGCCTTCTACCCCTATACGTTAACACAGTAACAACGGTTTGTAATCGTTGTATTAAAGATCTACAACAACACTATATTTAAAAAACTGTTGCCTGACTCGATGAGAGGATACAACTTGTACAACAGTTTAAAAAAGATGGATATCCGTTGTCTGTTCTGGAGCTCACACAACTAGTTTTTTTTTGCAAATGTCAATTCACCGTTATATGATTTTTTAGGACGACGGTTTTTTTTAACCATTATCTGTCAAGTGTTGTCTGATTGTAAATTTCTTGTAGTGTCGGTCCCTGAGTCTCCCCATGTCTCCACCATCCTCCTTTGCACCTGTAAGTGCTACTTCAACCATGAGTATCCCCCTGTCTCCGGTGTCCTCCTTTGCTACTTCAACCATGAGTCTCCCCCTATCTCCCCTGTGCTCCTTTGATACTTCCACCATGAATCTCCCCATGTCTCCACCATCCTCCTTTGCACCCGTAAATGCTACTTGGAAGCCGAGTCTCCCCGAGTCTCTACCATCCTCCTTTTCAACTATGAGTCTACCCATGTCTTCACCATCCTCCTTTGCACCAATAGTGCTACTTCAACCCTCAATGTGACACCTCCTGGTCCTGTCTTGGTGCAAACATTAATGTGTGGCTTGGCATCTTCACATGAATCTTTTGTGGGACCTGCACTGAACCGTCCTATACCTACCATGCTAACGGGGTCAACAATGCGGGTTCCGTCCACAAGGGGAATGGTTGCTCCTACAATGGTTGATCTTGTGCCAGCATATGGATCATACATGGTGCCTCAGCAAAATATTGGAATGGCTCAGTCTGGCATGGGGGTAGTACCCACAACTGTTGTCCTGAATCTTATATAATGCCACAAGAAAATGCTGGGCTTCCTGAGCTACCTGGCATTGAGTTTGATAATTCAGAGTTCTTTATGTCAATGCTGCGCAGGGAAATGACGTAGCAAATGAGGGTAGATGGTTCAATGATCAGAATGATCTTCATAATCATTAGATAAGTGATCCTTGAGATGTTATAATTATTTATCTCCTAAAAAGATGGTTATGTCACATGTAGAATTTAATCTCTTTTAATTTTTTTCATTTTTAGTTATCACCCACAAAGGTGATTATGTCATACTTAAATTAGTCTTTTACATTTTATTTTATTTTCTCTTTGTTATTTAAGATAATTAATCAAACAACTTTTCAAATTTAATCTTTTAAGATCGGGATAATGATGATCTTGATTTGCAATTCTTAGGATTTGTTATCATTTCAAACCGAGAAAGTTTGTAGCTAATTTTTACAATATTCATGCTTCTTACCTTCTATCTTAATAATCTTGTTAACTTGCATCTAAATTATGAGATAATTTGACTTTAGAATTACAAGAAGTAAAGGTAATTCTATTTCTCTGAAAGTGAACTTTAGCATAAAAAAAAAATTAATTTTGGGCATTGTCCAAGTAGTAATTTAGGTATTTAACTATAAATTATAATGTATGTTACCAAAGTCATTGTTAGAGTAATTTAACAATTAAATCCAAATTTTATTAATGAGTTATTATTGGGGTAAAAAAAAACAAAGGGATTCAATATATTACAAATTAAATATAATTTAAAAATATTTTCTCTTAGAGTATAGAAAAAATGTTCCAACCTATACAAAAGTTCACCTACAAGCAAATTGTTAGATGGGAAAAATCTTATAGAACATATGGTTAAATTAAATTTGAGTGTCTTGTTTACTTATTTTGAAACAATAGACATTTTTTTATTGATATTTGATAAGAAAAGATGCAATATATTTTATTTAAAGTTCTATTCAAAGTGAATTACAATTAATTTATCAAAAAATTATTGGAATTGAAATATGAAATAAGAAACTATATAATATTTTCAATTAAATTTACTAAAATAATATATATCAATAAGTATTTTCAATGCCTTCCTCGGTCCAAAAAAAAATATCAGTTCCAATAAATAATTTAATTTGTTAAATTTTTAAACCAAAAAATAGAAATAATTTAAATTTAGTTACTCGTGATTTGTAAAAATCGGGAATCGGGGAAGATCGGTGGTGCTACCAATTTGGGATTAATTGAAACAGAAGATTAATCGTAGTAAAAAACGGATGTATTATAATATTAAATTATATTTAATATATTATTATGATTATATTAGTTATTTATTAACAAATATAAGGAACCACGTTTAAGGTTTGATGAAGTCAGTGGTCGCTATTTAAGGAATAGTACATAGATATAACAAAAGTAAAGTGTTCACTAATAACTGCTATGAAATCTGACAAATTAGATTAGATAGTAGAAACCACAACTATGTAGTGCACAGCACTCAAAATTCCGAGCCCCTAAAAATTAATGAGAGCCATTAATTGGAACATTAATCGGACTGATTAATCGGACTGATTAATCGGAACATTAATAGGGAGAATATATATATTATTTTTAACTTTTATTATTATAAAATGATAACATGTCAGATATTTATTTGACAAAAGAAATTAGAATGGTATTAACAATATCTACACATTTGACATTCGTTATTTACTAATATTGAGTTTACAATATTAACGAATATTTTTAATTCACACTTCTAAACTAATTACAATATGTCATTTTATATTTCAAGTGGGAAAATAAATATGTTAGATTACTTATTACATTTTACCAATACTTTATATGAGAAATTGGCATGATATTGTGTAAAATTATCAAATAATGAATTAAAATCATAAAAAGGTAAAAAACAATGATTTTTAATTATTTTTCGACCAGACCGCCTATGACCGCTTAGCCCGCCTAATTCTGATTTTGACCCGATTTTCAGCAAAAAGACATAAATCACCACCTAGGTCGCGTTTTCACCACCTAGACGGTTAGAGAAACATTGGAAGAGACTATCAAACTCCTAAAGCATGATTAAAATTTATATACAATAAAAGCATATTTAACTTTCAATAAACAAAATGAATTAAGAATAAAATCCAAATTATATTATTTTTGTAGCAATCAATTATACATAATCTAACAAAAATTCTTATAGTAATGATTATAACTAAAACAATAACATGACAGTATTAGTTTTTATTTTTATTTGTCACCACTATTTACAAACTTTTATGTTGAATCATTAAATTGTATTTAGAAAACTAGATTTTTTAAAAATACTTCATATTTTTAATCCTCTAAATATTTTTGAAATATATTATCATTTAGTCAAACTAATATGGGCCTGAAATTAGCCCGGTGAAAAACCAAAATACCCACCATTTGGGGGCTTAGTACCCAAAATACCATTTGGCGGGACGGAGTGTCCAATTACCTGTGATAGCATGGTCAACAACATGCGAATTTCATTTTTTTAAAATTTATAAAGGATACACGTATGTGAAATGTATTCATTTTTT
>NW_027421774.1:0-939 GCF_009905375.1 Apium graveolens
CTACACGACCCGATTAGTGGTACTTAATCTCAACATCCATTCCAATACAACTCTCATGGTTGTAATAGCTCATTACTCGCAAATCATTGCTGCCTTACTATGGTCCACCACTGACCTACTGTCATCATTCACTTTCCATGAAATCTTAATATCTAACCATACGGAGTCCATATATGTCGTATAAAATTCTTCTAAGGAGGTAACATAATCACCATTCATGATTCATGAAGAACACTCCTGATCCTGACATACATACATGACATGAAGCAGATAAAATTGCAGAAGAGTTTCAATCAAAGCAACGATAGCAGGTTAATACCATTCTTACTCGTATGCCTTAAATAGAAGACTTAACTCAAGGGTTCGTCTAGTCCTTTTTGAACATGGTCCTGGCTTATCTCAAGATAGTATCTCCTGAGATAGATAGCCCGCTCATGGCATTACATAAAAACCTTTACCAAACTACTATTACGGTTGGGTATTGCACAGTCATCAGAAGGAATGTCAATCTTCCAAACCATATACAACCTTCATAGCTTTAACCATCATCACTGTATTCCTTTGGCACAAGCGCCTATAATTATCCTCTTACCTTTAAAGTGTCGGCCACCTCTTTGGCCTTTCCTGATAGTAAAATTTCCTTACAGTCAATGTCATTTTAACCACCTCCAAATAAATTTTATACCTCATTTCAATCACAGCTTATGTGAAGATGTTTCCTTAAAATCTGATGAGTAAAAAAAAATCACCATTTTTCCATAAGTTATTGCCTCAGTCTTTAGAGGTTAATCACTGTCACGACTGACTCTCAATTATACTTAGAACATCTTTTATCTTAGGCTCTAATTGCCCTGAACAATTTCGACCTTTACTGGTTCGATCCATACTTTCTCGTGGTTTAACACGTGCCCCACTTGGCATCATTATAATTACGTCATA
>NW_027421775.1:0-362 GCF_009905375.1 Apium graveolens
CCTTTATTTTTCATGTTTAGGCATGTCTTTAGGAAAGAAAAGTTCAACAAGATCCTCATCAGGATATAATGCTATATTAACATTTTCCCCATCATTAGACTCACTGCCATGTACAGATTCTTCATCAGCAAATGGCTCATGTATAAACTGAGCTACTTCATCTCCAGCATCAGTATTTAGCAAATTATCAAGAATTGGAGCTATGGGTGAATCAGCTGCTTTAGAAACTGCCATGTTCTCAGCATTTAACTTCAAATCTTCAAGAATAGTGGCCATATGAGGTGGAGCTTCAGTATTTATCTCCAGAACCTCAGTACCATTTGAATGTTGTGGTGATTCTGCAATGATGGGTTCATTTTGAG